>NC_092099.1:14989513-15290346 GCF_045679555.1 Salvelinus alpinus | reverse complement strand
AAATCCCGATTACAAAGTGTTATGTTTGGGGCAAATCCAATAAAACACATTACTGAGTACCACTCTCCATATTTTCAAGCATAGTGGTGGCTACATCATGTTATGGGTATGCCTATAATCGTTAAACCAAATGTGAAGCTAGCTGCAGCGGAGCTTCGAGAAACTAGCGGGCCTTTAGTGATAGTGGTGGAGCCAGCACCTCCACACGTGGAGATGTATCCACTCAGTCAAGTAGGTCTACTCTGCGAAACACAGCAACACAGTCTTCTATGGACCAGTTTATGCCAAAGTCTATGTCTGTAGCAAAACAAGGCCACATTGATATTGCATTGGCTAAAATGATTGCCACCTATTTCCAGCTATTTTCGATCGTGGAGGACAGAGGTTTTAGAAATTATAGCAATAGTCTAAATCCAATGTGCACAATTCCAAGAAGGAAAACCCTTTCAAAATCACTTATTCCACAGGTTGTAAGAGAGCACGCAGGCTTCAGTGTGGGAAAGAGTCCAAAAAGCTACTGCAGTTTGCCTTACCACTGACTGCTGGACATCAAGGGTAACCACTTACATGTCGGTTACATGTCACTTCTTTGAAGATTTGTCAAAGTCGATGTCTAGCTGTCTTCTGGACTGCTTTGAGTTCAGCGACAGACACACCTCAGAGAACTTGGCAGAGGAACTGTTGAGAGTGGCCAGAGAATGGCAAGTAGATGGAACAGTGGTCTGTTGTGTTAGCGACAATGCAGCTAACATAACCAAAGCCATGAACATTTTAAAATGGACCCATCATCCATATCTTGCCCGTACAATCAACCTGATCGTAAGAGATGCTCTGAAGGTGATGAAGCCGGCTCAGGCACCAGGGCAACAGGAAGAAGAGGGAGCAGATGGAGCAGAAGCACCAGCAGTAGTGCCACAAACGTCTGTGTTTGGATGCTGTTTGACGAGAGAGCAACTGGAGATGCAGCACGAAGGAATCCCTCAGCAGATGCCATAATGGAGGTCCGATCCTATTTGGAGGAAACATTATCTTTCTTGACCATGTTGTAGGTCATGTAACTGTTTGTTATGCAATATTTGCTTTTTGGACTTCACCTGACAGATGTTGCAATCTCGTGTTTTGTTATGAAACAAACTATGTGTGGTTGAATTTATTCCGTTATTCTGTGTGACTCTTGTCTTTTTGTTGTCTCAGCCTTATTGTAAATCAGGTTGGCGTATGAACGAATGGGTTATAGAGCAAACAAGGCAATTATCACAACATACTGTAGGTTGTAATATGGATTTTTTTGGTGGATATTCGGTTTTCTTTCTTTATTATGCCATGACTATGAAAATTATATATTCTGAATCAGCTGAGGGATGGACAAAAATCCACCGTTTTTTTATTATTATTATTATTTTATTTAAATCCGGCTTTCAATCGCCAATAGTTCCTACACAAGGCGTGCCATGACTATGAAAATGATATACAGTGTATAGACCCCTTTCTGTATTTACAAACATTGCCGCACGAGGGAGATGCGTGCAAGTTGGTGGCAGAACAAGGGAGAGTTCTTATAAAACGCCAGCAGAAAAAGCCTCTATTTACATGTTGCTTATGAGTGCATTTCACATTACTTTTGGATTATAATTGGATTTTAAGTTCATTTGTATGAATGTCCTGCTTAATATAACATTTGTGTCATCACCGCAAATCGACTGCATTAAACTTGAAATTCAACCAGTAAAATGGCTCTTTAGCTAGCTTTTGCTACAGCTTATATCAATGAGCGTTAGCATTCTAGCTAACAATTGCTGAATCCAAAATAGTTATTTGGGAAAAGATCACAGCCTAATATAATCTTAGCGACTGTTCAAGCAAGAATCAAAACATAATTGTAAGCATATGAGAACCCCAAAATGTTATTTTGTTTAGAAGTAATAAATCTTACTACCATCGAGAGACGCTCGCATTTGTGCGTGACGTCAGTGTGTCGTGTCTGGAAAAGGGTCTATTCTGAATCAGCGGAGGATGGACAAAATCCACACAGGCTTTTGTTTGTCATAGAAAAACATTCTTCCAGCTTTCAATCTTCAATAGCTCTTATACCATGACTATGAAAATGATATATTCTTAATCAGGGGTAAATGGACAAAAATCCACACCTTTTTTTTTGTGCACTGACACCAATTCAGGAAAGTGCACGGACACCTTGTGTTGTGATTTACGGTGTACCTCACTATGGTTACTGTACTGTACAGTATACATTGTGTTCCTCAGAATTTATGAAATAGATAAGTGGTCACAGACACAGTAGCATAGGTCTTACTCCTGTCCTGGCTGTACAACCACATCAAAAAGCAGCACAATAGCACACTCAAAAAACAAACATGTACACAGGGCCAACAAAAGGTGATGTTTCAAGGTTTGACAACTTCAAGCCAACAACAAAATGCAGCCTGACAAGCTTTCAAGGGCTGGTTGAGCTCCAGCAGATTACAGAGATCTTTATCTTTCCATGAAACGGAGTGCAGCATTTAAGTGCCAATGACTGAGAATACAATCTGAATTGTAAAGCGTGTCACAGCCGTTGCATGGAGCTGTAGGGCAGTAATGGTGAGAGTAATTGTGTGATGACAGTTTCAATGCACAGTGGCGTTCTCTGGGGCATTGTGATCATCCCTGACAGGTGATACAGCACCGTTGGGAATAGGTATATCTTACAGCAGGAATCTTCCCTTCATAAACACACTCCCTATCATATCTGCAGCTCTGTCAACTCCACTCCACACATGCTATGGCTTTTCAATACAGCACGTCTGTATAAGTTAATTAGGTATAGTTCTCCACAGCAGCTATGTGAAATACGGGAGCATCAGGGGGCAGATACATAGGGAGAAAGACTGAGACACAGAGACAGGACGTCTCTCAGAGTGATGGGCACAATTGCTAAAAAATTAAAACATGCTGTCAGTGGCTCACCTAAGCAGCAGAAAATGCCGCGACTGTAGAATACATTAGTCAGGTAATTGCTCTGACAAAATTACCTTCTGTGTGATGAGCTTGGCCACACGTCTCTGAGGCATGGACGTCGATAGTCTCAATGTCGTGATCCTCTGCTGGGCTCAAATCAAGGGCTCTGCATTCAGAGAATAATATGATGTTAATGGGGGAAATCGACAATAAACATGACATGCCAGACAGTGGTGTCTCAAAACAGACCTCTGGTAAGACACAAGTCCAGTGGTTTATCTATCTGGCTGCATATTCACTTTACACCTACTTACAGTATACAGTGCATTCGGAAAGAATGCAGACCCCTTCCCTTTTCCACATTTTGTTACGTTACAGCCTTATTCTAAAATTGATGAAATAAAAACAGTTCCTCATCAATCTACACACAATACCCCATAATGACAAAGCGAAAACAAGTTTTTGAAATTGTTTGCAATTTTTTTTAAATCAAAAAGAGAAATACCTTATTTAAATACGTTTTCAGACCTTTGCTGTGAGAATCGAAATGGAGCTCAGATGCATCCTGTTTCCATTGATCATCCTTGAGATGTTTAATTGTTTTTGTTAGTTTTTTGCATTGTTTGTAACTTATTTCGCACATAAAGTTGCTGCTACCATCTCTTATGACCGAAAAGAGCTTCTGGACATCAGAACAGCGATTACTCACCTCGAACTGGACAAATACTTTTTATTTAACGCAAAGGTAGCCGCGCCGTAGCACTCAGGTCGGTAGCCATGAAGTGCATTGAAAGGCTGGTCATGGCTCACATCAACAGCATCCTCCCGGAAACCCTAGACCCACTCCAATTCGCATACCGCCCCAACAGATCCACAGATGATGCAATCTCAATCTCACTCCACACTGGCCTTTCCCACCTGGACAAAAGGAACACCTATGTGAGAAGTGCCCACAAAGCTAATCATTAAGCTAAGGACCCTGGGACAAACACCTCCCTCTGCAACTGGATCCTGGACTTCCTGACGGGCCACCCCCAGATGTTAAGGGTAGGCAACAACACATCTGCCACGCTGATCCTCAACACCGGGGCCCCTCAGGGGTGCGTGCTTAGTCCCTTCCTGTACTCCCTATTCACCCATTACTGCGTGGCCAAGCACGACTCCAAAACCATAATTAAGTTTGCCGATGACAACAGTGGTAGGCCTGATCACCGACAACGATGAGAAAACCAAAAGGGAGAAGGTCAGAGACCTGGCAGTGTGGTGTGAGGACAACATCCTCTCCCTCAATGTGAGCAAGACAAAGGAGCTGGTCGTGGACCTTGGTGTCCACATCACCAACAAACTATCATGGTCCAAACACACCAAGACAGTCGTGAAGAGGGCACAACAACACCTTTTCTCCCTCAGGAGACTGAAAAGATTTGGCATGGGTCCCCAGATCCTCAAAAAGTTCTACAGTTGCACCATCGAGAGCATCCTGACTGGTTGCATCACCACCTGGTATGGCAACTGCTTGGCATCCGACCGTAAGGCGCTACAGAGGGTAGTGCGTACGGCCCAATACATCACTGGGGCCAAGCTTCCTGCCATCCATGACCTACAGTACCAGTCAAAAGTTTGGACACACCTACTCATTGAAGGGTTTTTCTTTATTTTTACTATTTTCTACATTGTTGAATAATAGTGAAGACGTCAAAACTATGAAATAACACATATGGAATCATGTAGTAACCAGAAAAGTGTTAAACAAATCAAAATATATTTTAGATTTTTCAAAATTGCCACCCTTTGCCTTGATGACAGCTTTGCACACTCTTGGCATTCTCTCAACCAGCTTCACCTGGAATGCTTTTCCAACAGTCTTCAAGGAGTTCCCACATGTGCTGAGCACTTGTTGGCTGCTTTTCCTTTGCTCTGCAGTCCCACTCATCCCAAACCATCTCAATTGGGTTGAGGTCGGGTGATTGTGGAGGCCAGGTCATCTGATAAAGCACTCCATCACTCTCCTTGGTGAAATAGCCCTCACACAGCCTGGAAATGTGTTTTGGGTCATTGTGCTGTTGAAAACCAAATGATAGTCCCACTAAGCGCAAACCAGATGGGATGGCGTATCGCTGCAGAATGCTATGGTAGCTATGCTGGTTAAGTGTACCTTGAATTCTAAATAAATCAATGCCAGTGTCACCAGGAAAGAACCCCCACACATCACACCTCCTCCTCCATGCTTCACGGCGAGAACCACACATGCAGTGAACATCCGTTTACCTACTCTGTGTCTCACAAAGACACAGCGGTTGCATCCAGAAATCTCACATTTGGACTCATCAGACCAAAGGACAGATTTCCACCGGTCTAATGTCCATTGCTCGTGTTTCTTGGCCCAAGCAAGTCTCTTCTTATTATTGGTGTCTTTTGGTAGTGGTTTCTTTGCAGCAATTCGATCTTGAAGGCCTGATTCACGCAGTCTCCTCTGAACAGTTGATGTTGAGATTTGTCTCTTGAACTCTGTGAAGCATTTATTTGGGCTGCAGTTACCTCTAATGAACTCATCCTCTGCAGCAGAGGTAACTCTGGGTATTCCTTTCCTGTGGCGGTCCTCATGAGAGCCAGTTTCATAAGCGCTTGATGGTTTTTGCGAATGCACTTGAAGAAACATTCAAAGTTCTTGAAATCTTCTGGATTGACTGACCTTCATGTTCTAAAGTAATGATGGACTGTCGTTTCTCTTTTCTTATTTGAGCTGTTCTTGCCATTATATGGACTTGGTCTTTTACCAAATAGGGCTATCTTCTGTATACCGTCCCTAACCTGTCACAACACAACTGATTGGCTCAAACGCATTAAGAAAGAAAGACTTTCCACAAATTAACTTTCAACAAGGCACACCTGTTAATTGAAATGCATTCCAGGTGACTACATCAGGAAGCTGTTTGAGAGAATGCCAAGAATATGCAAAGCTGTCATCAAGGCAAAGGGTGGCTACTTTGAGGAATCTCAAATATAAAATATATTTTGATTTGTTTAACACTTTTTTGGTTACTACATGATTCCATATGTGTTCTTTCATAGTTTTGATGTCTTCACTATTATTCTACAATGTAGAAAATAGTAAAAATAAAGAAAAACCCTTGATTACGAGTAGGTGTGTCTAGGCCCAAAAGACTCCAGTCACCCAAGTCATAGAATGTTCTCTCTGCTACCGCATGGCAAGCGGTACCGGAGTGCCATGTCTAGGTCCAGAAGGCTCCTTAACAATTTATATCCCCAAGCCATAAGACTGCTAAACAATTAATCAAATGTCCACCCAGACTATTTACACTTTACCCCTACCTTCATTATTGTGTTACTTTTTTCTTTTTTTTTAAACTTTATTTTGTAAATACTTTCTTAACTCTATTTCTTAAACTGCATTGTTGATTAAGGGCTTGTAAGTAAGCATTTCACGGTAAGGTCTACACCTGTTGTATTTGGCGCATGTTACACATAAAATTGGGTTTGATTTGATTTGATGATTTGGAAAGGCACAGACCTGTCTATATAAATGTCCCATAGTTGACAGTGCATGTCAGAGAAAAAACCAAGCCATGAGGTCGAAGGAATTGTCCGTAGAGCTCCGAGACAGAATTGTGTCCAGGCACAGATCTGGGAAAGGGTAGCAAAAAATGTCTGCAGCACCGAAGGTTCCCAAGAACACAGTGGCCTCCATCATTCTTAATTGGAAGAAGTTTGGAACCACCAAGACTCTTCCTAGAGCTGGCTGCCCGGCCAAACTGAGCAATCGGGGGAGAAGGGCCTTGGTCAGGGAGGTGACCAGGACCCCCGATGGTCACTCTGACAGAGCTCCAGAGTTCCTCTGTGGAGATGGGAGAACCTTCCAGAAGGACAACCATCTCTGCAGCACTCCACCAATCAGGCCAGACGGAAGCCACTCCTTTTCTCTGGTCTGATTAAACCAAGGCAGCAGCTACTCTTCCTGGGGTCCAAACATATTAAAGCACTTACTTACATTAAATATAAAACAAAAGATAAAACAGTACATCATATAACATTATTACACCACTTACATACAGTTGAAGTCGGAAGTTTACATACACCTTAGCCAAATACATTTAAACTCAGTTTTACACAATTCCTGACAATGAATCCTATTAAAAATTCCCTGTAGGGTCACCACTTTATTTTAAATGTGAAATGTCAGAATAGTAGTAGAGAGAATGATTTATTTCGGCTTTTATTTCTTTAATCGCATTTCCAGTGGGTCAGAAGTTTACATACACTCAATTAGTATTTGGTAGCTTTGCCATTCAATTGTTTAACTTGGGTCAAACATTTCGGGTAGCCTTCCACAAGTTTCCCACAATAAGTTTTGGCCCATTCCTCCTGACAGAGCTGGTGTAGCTGAGTCAGGTTTGTAGACCTCCTTGCTCGCACACACTTTTTCAGTTCTGCACACAAATTTTCTATAGGATTGAGGTCAGGGCTTTGTAATGGCCACTCCAATACCTTGACTTTGTTGTCCTTAAGCCATTTTGCCACAACTTTGGAAGTATGCTTGGCTGACTGATGTCTTGAGATGTTATTTCAATATATTCACATAATTTTCCTACCTCATGATGCCATCTATTTTGTGAAGTGCACCAGTCCCTCCTGCAGCAAAGCACCCCCACAACATGATGCTGCCACCCCCCGTGCTTCACGGTTGGGATGGTGTTCATCGGCTTGCAAGCCTCCTCCCTTTTCCTCCAAACATAACGATGGTCATTATGGCCAAACAGTTCTATTTTTGTTTCATCAGACCAGAGGACATTTCTCCAAGAAGTATGATCTTTGTCCCCATGTGCAGTTGCAAACCGTAGTCTGGCTTTTTTATGGCGGTTTTGGAGCAGTGGCTTCTTCCTTGCTGAGCGGCCTTTCAGGTAATGTCGATATAGGACTTGTTTTACTGTGGATATAGATACTTTTGTACCTGTTTCCTCCAGCATCTTCACAAGGTCCTTTGCTGCTGTTCTGAGATTGATTTGCACTTTTCGAACCAAAGTACGTTCATCTCTAGGAGACAGAACGCGTCTCCTTCCTGAGCGATATGACGGCTGCGTGGTCCCATGGTGTTTATACTTGCGTACCATTGTTTGTACAGATGAACGTGGTACCTTCAGGCGTTTTGAAATTGCTCCAAAGGATGAACCAGACTTGTGGAGGTCTACAGTTTATTTTCTGAGGTCTTGGCTGATTTATTTAGATTTTCCCATGATGCCAAGCAAAGAGGCACTGAGTTTGAAGGTAGGCCTTGAAATACATCCACAGGTACGCCTCCAATTGACTCAAATTATGTCAAATAGCCTATCAGAGGCTTCTAAAGCCATGACATCAGTTTTGGGAATTTTCCAAGCTGTTTAAAGGCACAGTCAACTTAGTGTATGTAAACTTCTGACCCACTGGAATTGTGATACAGTGAATGATACGTGAATGTTTAATACCACCACTGATGCAAGTACTACTGCTTGCATCAGTTTCCTGATGTGGAATGGAGTTCCATGTAATCATGGCTCTATGTAGTACTGTGCGCCTCCCATAGTCTCTTCTGGACTTGGGGACTGTGAAGAGCTCTGATATCATGTCTTGTGGGGTATGCATGGGTGCATACTGTGTGCTAGTATTTTAAACAGACAGCTCGGTACATTCAGCTTGTCAACACCTCTTACAAAAACAAGTAGTGATGAATTCAATCTCTTTCACTTTTAGCCATTAGAGATTGGCAGGCATGTCATCAATGTTAGCTCTCCGTGTACTTTTAAGGTCCAGTCGTGCTGACCTGTTCTGAGCCAACTGCTGAACAGTAGTCTAGGTGTGACAAAACTAGGGCCTGTAGGACCTGTCTTGTTGATAGTGTTGATAAGAAGGCAGAGCAGCGCTTTATTATGGACAAACTTCTCCCCATCTTAGCTACTGCTGCGATCATCCCCCTCTTCAAAGGGGGAGACACTCTAGACCAAAACTGCTACAGACCTATATCTATCCAACCCTGCCTTTCTAAGGTCTTCGAAAGCCAAGTTAACAAACAGATTACCGGCCATTTCAAATCCCACCGTACCTTCTCCGCTATGCAATCTGGTTTCAGAGCTGGTCATGGGTGCACCTCAGCCATGCTCAAGGTCCTAAACGATATCATAACCGCCATCAATAAGAGACATTACTGTGCAGCCGTATTCATCGACCTGGCCAAGGCTTTCGACTCTGTCAATCACCACATTATTATCGGCAGACTAAACAGCCTTGGTTTCTCAAATGACTGCCTCGCCTGGTTCACCAACTACTTCTCTGATAGAGTTCAGTGTGTCAAATCGGAGGGCCTGTTGTCCGGACCTCTGGCAGTCTCTATGGGGGTGCCACAGGGTTCAATTCTCGGGCCGGCTCTCTTCTCTGTATACATCAATGATGTCGCTCTTGCTGCTGGTGATTTTCTGATCCACCTCTACGCAGACGAAACCATTCGGTATACTTCTGGCCCTTCTTTGGACACTGTGTTAACTAACTTCCAGGCGAGCTTCAATGCCATACAACTCTCCTTCTGAGGCCTCCAACTGCTCTTAAATTCAAGTAAAACTAAATGCTTGCTCTTCAAACGGTCGATGCCCGCACCTGCCCACCCGTCCAGCATCACTACTCTGGACGGTTCTGACTTAGAATATGTGGACAACTACAAATACCTAGGTGTCTGGTTAGACTGTAAACTCTCCTTCCAGACTCATATTAAGCATCTCCAATCCAAAATTAAATCTAGAATCGGCTTCCTATTTCGCAACAAAGCATCCTTCACTCATGCTGCCAAACATACCCTCGTAAAACTGACCATCCTATCGATCCTAGACTTCGGCGATGTCATTTACAAAATAGCCTCCAACACTCTACTTAACAAATTGGTTGCAGTCTATCACAGTGCCATCTGTTTTGTCACCAAAGTCCCATATACTACCCACCACTGCGACCTGTACGCTCTCGTTGGCTGGCCCTCGCTTCATACTCGTCGCCAAACCCACTGGCTCCAGGTAATTTACAAGTCTCTGCTAGGTAAAGCCCTGCCTTATCTCAGCTCACTGGTCACCATAGCAGCACCCATCCGTAGCACGCGCTCCAACAGGTATATCTCTCTAGTCACCTCCAAAGCCAATTGCTCCTTTGGCCGCCTTTCCTTCCAGTTCTCTGCTGCCAATGACTGGAACGAACTGCAAAAATCACTGAAGCTGGAGACTCATATCTCCCTCACTAGCTTTAAGCACCAGCTCTCAGAGCAGCTCACAGATCACTGCACCTGTACATAGCCCATCTGCAAATAGCCCATCCAACTACCTCATCCACATACTGTATTTATTTATTTATCTTGCTCCTTTGCACCCCAGTATCTTTACTTGCACACTCATCTTCTGCACATCAATCACTCCAGTGTCTAATTGGTATATTGTAATTACTTCGCCACCATGGCCTATTTATTGCCTTACCTCCCTTATCTTACCTCATTTGCACACACTGTATATAGATTTTCTTCAACTGTATTATTGACTGTATGTTTTGTTTATTCCATGTGTAACTCTGTGTTGTTGTATGTGTCAGACTGCTTTGCTTTATTCTTGGCCAGGTCGCAGTTGTAAATGAGAACTTGTTCTCAACTAGCCTACCTGGTTAAATAAAGGTGAAATAAAATGTAATAAAATTAAAATGTAATAAAAAACAAAAACTTTTGAACGGTAGTGTACATTTTTTGCTTTGTCATTATGGGGTATTGTGTGTAGATTGATTAGTGGAAAAACCGGTTTAATTCATTTTAGAATAAGGCTGTAACATAACAAAATGTGGAAAAAGTCAAGGGGTCTGAATACTTTCCAAATGCACTGTATGTACCATACCGAGGTAACGTGTTTTATATTGGATATTCGGTGGATATTTGTCTCTCTTTCGTCAATAGCTCTTACACAAAGTGTGCTATGACTATGAAAATTATATATTCTGAATCAGGGTAGGATGAAGGAAAATGCACAACTTTTTTAAATTATTTTTTTAACAACAAAACAATTATTCCGGCTTTCAATCTTCAATAGCTCTTACACAAAGTGTGCCATTACTATGAAAATGATATATTCTAAATCAAGGGAGGATGGACATGAATCCATGTTTATTTTCATGTTGTATATTTTAAGAAAGAAAAAGATTTCTGCTTTCTATATTCAATAGCTCTCTATTGGCAGAGAGGTTTGGAACTGTCTTTGTTATTTGTCTATTAACTAATTTACCGCCAGGCGAGCTGACACTCGACAAAAAAACTCCATAAAAATAAATGAAAACCTATGGATTTTTGTCCATCCTCCCTTGATTCAAAATATACTATTTTCATAAGCTAGGTTTCCATCCAACTGGCCGACAGATTTTCAACATAAATATAAAAAAAATCTGCATAAAGAAAATATGTGCATTTTCCCACCAGTGGTGTTTCCACCAAACTGACTTGTTGCATGATGAAGTAATGCACACACAATGTACTTTTTTCACTTAAGTTTTAATGTAGGCCTACTAAATAAAAAATCTAAAGTTCAATGTGTTTCCATGGCATTTTCAACTCTACTGATAGTTCTGTCACAAAAACTGTTGTGTTAAATAGCAAATGTGCCAATTCTGGTCTTGTCACATCTGCTCTAGCCAACAGTTTGCAGATACAGTGCAGGAAGGCTGTGTAGGTAGGCTAGTCTACATGATAAGATTATTATGGATAAGAGCGAGAATATTTTTATTTGTCACACGGCAGGCAAGCATCGATCATCATGTCACCGGAATCAGACCCTCAATATTTATTGGAAAGGACCATCAAGATCTGTCACGACTTCCGCCGAATTCGGCTCCTTTCCATTGTTCCATTTGTTTTGTCTTGTTCCCTGCACACCTGGTGTACATTCCCTGATCACACATGTATTTATTCCTCTGTTCCCCCCCATGTCTTTGTGTGGAATTGTTTTTGTTAAATGTTTTGTGTTACGCGCCAGGCTGGTTTTCCCCCAGTATTCCGTGGTATTTCACGAAGGATGTTTAATTATTAAACATTTGCTTATTTTTGTGACTGTTTCGCGCCTTGCACTTTTTACCTTTGGCTGGAGGTTTTGACGCAGTGGCATCTGTCTGTTTTATTGCCTCTGCCTTAATAAAGTGTGATTCTGTTCACAACTCTCCGCTCTCCTGCACCTGACTTCTCCACCAGTAGCGCACAACCTTGACAAGATCACTGTGCACATTCACCACCCTGTGAAGTTATTTAATCTGTAGCCTAATAAACTGCATGGTTTCCAGAGTCATAGTGGGAGGACCACACACCATACCATCGCGTGACTCCAAGTTTACTTCGATATTATGGTTTTTATATCAATATTTGCACATAAAGGCGTTTCTCCTGCCATTTCTCGCATAATTCATTTTACAGACATAAAACAATCCCACCATGTCGAACGAATAAATTATCTGTCAGCATTCCTAAAATTGTACCGAAATGTCTTGTTTCCATCACAGCTGTCCTGATTATTGTTTTATTCGCTATGACTTTACTCGCATAAAAACTGTAGATGGAAACGTGGTTAGTGTCATGGCACGCTTTGTGTAAAGCTATTGACGATTGAAAGGCAATTCTTTTAAATATTAATAAAAAAAGCTCTATATTTTTCTCTATCTTCCCCTGATTCAGAATATATCATTTTCATAGTCATGGCACGGTTTGTGTAAGAGCTATTGATGAGAGAACCGAATATCCACTGAATATCCAGTATAAAACATATTTTACCTCGGTATGATACGTATAGGTAGGGGTAAAGTGATTAGGCAGCCAGATAGATAAACCACTGGACTTGTGTCTTACCAGAGATCTGTTTTGAGACACCACTGTCTGGCATGTCATGTTTATTGTCGATTTCCCCCATTAACATCATATTATTCTCTGAATGCAGAGCCCTTGATTTGAGCCCAGCAGAGGATCATGACATTGAGACTATCGACGTCCATGCCTCAGAGACGTGTGGCCAAGCTCATCACACAGAAGGTAATTTTGTCAGAGCAATTACCTGACTAATGTATTCTACAGTCGGGGCATTTTCTGCTGCTTAGGTGAGCCACTGACAGCATGTTTTGATTTTTTAGCAATTGTGCCCATCACTCTGAGAGACGTCCTGTCTCTGTGTCTCAGTCTTTCTCCCTATGTATCTGCCCCCTGATGCTCCCGTATTTCACATAGCTGCTGTGGAGAACTATACCTAATTAACTTATACAGACGTGCTGTATTGAAAAGCCATAGCATGTGTGGAGTGGAGTTGACAGAGCTGCAGATATGATAGGGAGTGTGTTTATGAAGGGAAGATTCCTGCTGTAAGATATACCTATTCCCAACGGTGCTGTATCACCTGTCAGGGATGATCACAATGCCCCAGAGAACGCCACTGTGCATTGAAACTGTCATCACACAATTACTCTCACCATTACTGCCCTACAGCTCCATGCAACGGCTGTGACACGCTTTACAATTCAGATTGTATTCTCAGTCATTGGCACTTAAATGCTGCACTCCGTTTCATGGAAAGATAAAGATCTCTGTAATCTGCTGGAGCTCAACCAGCCCTTGAAAGCTTGTCAGGCTGCATTTTGTTGTTGGCTTGAAGTTGTCAAACCTTGAAACATCACCTTTTGTTGGCCCTGTGTACATGTTTGTTTTTTGAGTGTGCTATTATGTTGCTTTTTGATGTGGTTGTACAGCCAGGACAGGAGTAAGACCTATGCTACTGTGTCTGTGACCACTTATCTATTTCATAAATTCTGAGGAACACAATGTATACTGTACAGTACAGTAACCATAGTGAGGTACACCGTAAATCACAACACAAGGTGTCCGTGCACTTTCCTGAATTGGTGTCAGTGCACTGGAAGTGCTGGATGAGATCTTGCTTGGTTATATTCAGTCGCTCACTTGGTGAAGTTTTTGGTATCTTTTGGTCGAGGTTACCAGGTGAGACTCTGCTGATTCACTTGGTTAAGACAGCAACTCTCGCACAAGCTTCGGTATTTCTTTAGTCCTCTTTGTCGTCAGTTTCCTGCAGATGCAGAAGTGCTCAGCTTCGATAGCAACCACAAAAAAACAAACTGTGTGCATAGGTACGATAGCAGATTGAGTTTAACAAGCCAGATGGGTTGTAATCGTTTGATCAATCCAATGTTTGTGGGCTTTTATGCCTTTTATTATGGTTTGTTTTCTTTACGTGTAATTTCCTCTGGTGATTTGTCTGCCCCTGGGGAGGGCCAGAAAGTTAATCTGCCCGGCCATCGCTGCCTCTGCCAGGGCTTGGACCGTGACCTGCCCCCCCTGGGCTGGCTCTGGCTTTCTCTGGCTGGACCTCTATGCCTGTCGGCCATGCTGCTGCGGTTTTAATGCCCACCACGGAGAACAAACTCCAGCAGCATATGGATAATGTCCCCTCTCTCTGAAGCAGCTAGTTTTTGGGGTTTTATCTGTCACTTTTTTTGTTCGGAAGTTAGGCGCTCAGTCCATGATACAAATGTTGTGAGACACAGATTGGCTTGGAGCCCAACTCCTGTGTTAGGAATTTAATGTTGCAGAGTACTCAGATATCCCTTTATGACTGTAGTCTTGTGTATGTTATGGGGACACTGCAGCATAAACTGATGTGCCATTCAGATTTGCAGATCTCTCTGTGGGCTGATGTTTCACAGACAGACAGCCTCCCTCAAATATGAGATATGGTCCTCCTTCACATTCACATATGAACCCTACAGGTGTTTAACTATACAGGAGAAGGCGGAGAGCAGAATTTGACTTGAGTTGATCACTGAGAGGCAGAGACTGATATGTCTTCTAGGTAGTGTTTGTTCCTGGCACCTGTACCAGCATGCGTCCTTCTGAAATCATAGCATAAGTGTTGTTCTCCTTACAGACGTGAAGAGGTTAATACTTCACTCCTAGAACCCACAGGCTGGCTTTGTAACTCCTGCTTTATGCCAGTAATTGAGTCACTTTAACAGTGCTTTTGTTTCTTTTGTTAGGTATGTAAGGAGCTGGATAGATACTCAACACTCTCAATCAGAAAGAGCTAATCTAACTATATTGTTTGACAAGTGCGTTCCTTACAGCTTGGAGTGACTGATATGTAATCTAAAAACAATTATGCCAGTTCCTGAGAACAGTATGGGGCAGGTAAGAAGCCTTTCAGCTTTCGTAAGGTTAAATGTAATGGCCTCAATCGATCCCTCTACAAGAGTTGAACTTCTTAGTTTACGAATAAGGGTTGTGCCTGTTCAGAGTTGGTGAATTTCAAGCAAGTTGTTCAAAGTTGGTTTGGAGTGGATGGAATCCATTACAGTCACTGCAGTTCTGGAGACTTATGGCTACTGTGTGACCATGTCCTATATTTCCTCACCTGTCCTGTGGGGGAGCTTGTTGATATTCTAGGATCATTGATAATTTGTATCCATGGATCCAATCTGTGAACAAGTGATCTGATCGGGCTCATGTTGACTCACTCGTGACAGATGTCATGTTGTTGTATCACCCACTCCATAGTCTGCCATTACTTGACACCACTTCCTCTACCACCATCCATCCACCATAATCTTCAGAATGTGAAGTTAATTCTAATTCTGCAGCACATCAGGTACCTAATCTTTAAAAATGGCAAGTAAAAGACCTCGAAGGTGCTTTGGCATTTCAGAACTACTGAAGTAAGACAGAAAGAAGTCAAGGTTGCAGAGGACTGCAGCCCATCTGAGCCGGCTCTTTTAAATCCCTGTTGGGCTTTTACATTTTATCACTCCTGATATTTGTTCTCAGTGGCTAATTAACAGCCTTCCTTGTGCCGTTCAGTTTCTTTTTTGAAGACAAGTCTTACATTTGGTCTATCTGCATGAATGTACTACTATTCTATTTTTCACACGGGACAATCAATACCAGGACTGAAGTAGCGAGGATTCAAATTCATGGTATCTTGCAATTTAATGGTTGAAAAGATGCAATTTGAAAGATCATAAATTGTGAAGGAGCTTATGCTTCATTGCCCTTGATTCAGTGCTTGCTGTTAGAACTTGATTTGCGAGTGTCTGCAAAGTGTGATTAACGAGGCGATCAATGTGCGCCGCGGCACACTACGGCACTCCTAATGCTCTTCATTAGAATAAATAAAATAAATTGACTGCAGCTCTATGAAAACTCTGTAATGGTTAAAAATCTAAGAACCGTCATCCTTCGCCTACGATTTAGCTCCTCTCGGCCTGAGTCCACCTTCATCACATTACTCTTGACAGCCCTGTCCCCAAACCTGCAGGGGCACCGGCGACAGGCTCGGGGCGAGGGTAGTGGAAGTGGTGTCGACGGGGGTGAGGGGATTGTTTAGTTGACTGGTAATCATAAGTCAGGGGGCTTTTTGCTCTGCAAACGTTGGGGGTAAGGCAGTTTGTGGAGTATTAATGCATGAAATAGCATTTCAAGCTGATAAACGGTTTGCAGAGAGGTCTTTTTGCAGATTGCTCTTGTGGTGTTGATTTTTCATGGCCGAGTCCTATGCTCTATAATAACATTTACCAGAGGATTTATTCTACTTACTTGCCTCACGCTTTCTCCGGAAATAGGGTTTAAAGTAGTCCTACTGACTCCTAGGATTTAGGCTGTTGTTCAAGATGGAAACAACTCTCTTATGTTCTCTGTGGTGTGATCTGTTGCACTCCCTCTCTGGTGTTGCCCTCTCCACTGGTTGACCAGTGTCTGACCAACTTCGATTGATTTTGTAAATAAATGTTCCTTCCATTAGGTTGTTGAAATCAATTAGCAGTAAGTAATTTGACGCAGAACTTTCTGTCGATATTTTCATTTTTCTCCGTTCGTAAAATAACATTGACGAAGAGATCAAAAGGTTGTCGACAGTGCGTCGGTGTCCTACCGTCGATTTACTGAGAGAATATTAATCATACACCCACAAATCCGTATCTCTGCATACTTGGTGATGGTCCTGTAGGTTACGTCAAGACCAACATCCATTTATTTGTGCATAAACAAATCCCATTTCTAAGTGCACGTCGTAAGAAGAGTAGCATGCTTAGTTGATGCATTGTTGATAGCCAGTATGACAAGTTAAACCCGGCACTATCATGCAGCTTCCTCCAGTTGTTTAGCTAGTAATGGACCTTTTGATAGATTTTGCTCATGTAATTTCCAGACCTCCACAATGGAAAGAGCTTTATAATTTCAGAGCAGCTGTATGAGGACCTGGGGTCTTCTCCTCCAAAGACCTGGTACCGCGATGGGAGATGATGAGGTGCATGAACTGTGAGAAGGACTGCATGATGGCCACAGTCCCTTTCTGCCTGTGCAACACCTTTGCAGTGCTACTGTATGGGCAACTCACCTCCCCTCCCGCCTTGGCCAACCTTTATTAGCTCTGTGCCCATTAAACCTGACCTGAGCGCTCATTCTGCATGGAGACACTTAATTGCATGGTACCGTGGGTGCCAGTCCTCCATGGGGTAACTAATAAGGGCTGGTTCCTGAAGAGACTTGAACTGTATATGAACTGTAAAACTTTCCCTCTTTTTCACTCCTCTCAGTTCCGCTCATTATTTTAATCACCTCAGAAATGATGCTCTCTGAATTAAATCCACGTCTGAAAATGTGTGTATCTTGTGTAACTTTACAAATATTAATGAAATATGAAACCGTTCCTTCTTTATAAATTATTCCATTAAGTGTAATGTTAAATGGTTTACAAATAATCAGTAATTACTTAATTTCAGTTTTCGGAAATGTATGAATCTTGATGTGCAATCACAAACTGGGGAATTATAAAAAATGTATGGTTTTAAAAGAATAACAAGACTAAAGATGTATTTCCAGTGTAATTGCTTTTGTGTAATTGTGTTTATTGAGTTTATTGTTAAAGTTAGACATCCAAGGTAAAATGCTGTGCCTCATGACATATTTAGCAGATGGCCATGTTACTTGAAAAGATAACGTGTTTCATACTGCTTTAGATTCTGAGTAGGTGTCCTTACAGCGTTATTAACCATTTAGTGGTCACCCGCTCCCCTGCGTACAGCATGTCTATAAAGCTTAAGTGATTATCCCGAATAGGCAATAGTTTGCTGGGGACGAAGGGGACCTCTGTTGAACACTTAGTGGTGAGTCTGTGTGTGGTAGTCGTCTCTCATGGGGACAATATGTCAGCCCACAAGAGGAGGTGTTTATTTTGTCATGTTTCTTCTGTGGATTTCTCAGCACATTCAGGTCAGAACCCAGACATGGCGCACTCACAGATATTCCATGAGAAAATATTGGATACCCTAATTTAATTATGGTAGCATCCATTTGAAATATGTTTTTGTTTATTGTGATGATTTCCCTCGGTATTTCCTTTCAAAACCAGGACAATGTGTACAATTATTGGTTTGTTTTTCATCATCATTCAGAATGCAGTTAAAAAACCATGCCCATTTTTTAATGCTTCACTGTAACTGGACACAGTCAAATGACCAGGTCAACATTTCAAACAAACAGTTCACGTTTATTTAGCCAATTGCCAAGAATGATAAACAGATGGTGGTTATGGAAGCTACAACAATCAATGCATCATGTGCAGATTAGTGTATATTATAAATGCAGGATGAACAGACCCTTTCCAAAGAGGTTTTCGGTTTTTGCTGATGTTACTCAACCCATCGTGGTCATTTATGTTAATTAAGGCAATTAGTTACATTAATAATTTAGGGCTCTATTTTAACAAACCTAACGCAATGGTAGATCTAATTGCTGGCGGTAGTGCTATAGGTCAGGAGGTTTGTCAGAAATAGTTTGGCTATTTTCATAGCCGGAATTATGAGCGCAATACTGTAGCTGGCGGTGGCGTGAAAAGGCTGGGTTTTGATGAATAAACACGTTGTAGGTGTGAGGAAGGCTTGGCCACTCACTGGACAATCAAGGCTTTCCATGGATTAATACTGCATGCGTTTGTCTCAAGTTCTGTAGATTATTGACAGTCTTTGCGTTGTCATCAACTCCAATTCGGCTGGAGGCACGAAATATTCTAGTCCTAGTCCATTGTGGATTGATACTACAGTTTATTAAATAGCATAGGCTACAGTAACGAGTGATAACAATATAACAAAAAACATCTAGTGTTTGCTCAATACACTGCGTGTACAAAACATTAGGAACACTAATACTGAGTTGCACCCCCTTTTGCTCTCAGAACAGCATCAATTCGTCGAGGCATGGACTCTACAAGGTGTCAAAAGCATTCCACAGGGATGCAGACCCACGGTGACTCCAAAGCTTCCCAGAATTGTGTCAAGTTGACTGGATGTCCTTTGGGTGGTGGACCATTCTTGATACACACAGGAAACTGTTGAGCGTGGAAAACCCAACAGCGTTGCAGTTCTTGACACACTCAAACCGGCGCGCCTGGCACCTACTACCATACCCTGTTCAAAGCACTTACATCTTTTGTCTAGCCCATTCACCCACTGAATAGCACACATACACAACCCATGTCTCAATTGTCTCAAGGCTTAAAAATCGTTCTTTAACCTGTCTCCTCTCCTTTATCTACACTGATTAAAGTGAATTTAACAGGTGACATCAATAAGAGATCATAGCTTTCACCTGGATTCCCCTTGTCAGTCTATGTCATGGAAAAAGCAGTTGTTCCTAATGTTTTGTACACTCAGTATATGTTTGGGGTGTTGACAGTCAACATTGTTGTAAGGCCGGCTAGAGATGGCAGGCGATGGAAATAAGGATGAATGGATTTTGGTCCAGACGAATGGAAAAAGAAGCAAACTTGTTGTGGGACTTGTTATAGTTTTGATAATAACCCACCGTATCTGGTAGGAATACGTTTTTTTTGAAAGAGAGGGATGTCTGACTTGTGGAACTCGTTCAAAACATCCAAAATGATGGAAAAAGCAATGGGCAAAGTCAAATTAGGGAAGGTCATGAGAAGTGGGTTAGTTCTGATTTCTTGTGTTTTTGAGGATCAGAAAATAATATGTGTTGGATATCAAACAAGTTGATGGGATATGATGTATCATGCTTTGAGCTACAGAGCAGGGCACCTGTCAAATGACTCATTTCTGGAGTATCGGAGGATGTTGACATTGCTTTATTGAAGAAAATTCCAGGAGTGGTCAGTGCATGTAGAATGAATCGTATGGTTAATGGCAGGAAAACTTTGTCTGTTCAAGTGTTTTTTGATGTGGAGTCTCTCCCTACTCGAGTGCAGCTGGGAAATGTGTACTATCCTGTTTGAGCTTTGTAAATAGGCATTTACAATGTTCTTTCTGTAAAATGTTTGGACATGTAAGTAGTGTCTGCAGACGGGAGAAGCCGGGATGTGGGATGTATGGGAAAGACCACTATGCAGGAGATTTTAAAGGTCTAGCAGAAGAGAATGGTAGAGGAGCAAAATGTTGCAACTGTGGTGGTGAGCATGAAGCGCAATCCTTGGAGTGCCCGAGTCGGGTGAAAGAGACTGAGGTTGCTCAAATCAGGGCAGTTGAGAGAGTCTTGTCAAAAGGGTGGAAAGAGTGAGTATCTTTGGAGGTCCAGTGGAAATGAAGAATGGTGTGCTTACATTGGAGCCTTCACCACAGCCTGATAATCAATAGCAGGACCCCAAAATCATGTGAAGAAAGTGTGAAGAAAGTGGACTTCGTAATTTATAGCAATGGTATAAAAAAAACAGAACTGCACAAGTTGAAAGGAAGTCGAGAAAATCGATATTGTTTTTGCAGCTGAACTTTTTCTGGGATGAAAAGATTTTACATCTGAAGAGCTAGATGGAATGGAGTACTGTCTAGTGTGGTCCCACCCTCTCAGGCCCCAGAGCCTGAGTAGGGTATTTTTATTTACTTATTTTTCTTTAGTATTGAGTTCGGTAGGAGAATTTTGAAATGTGGAGCTGTGATTGACCACACACCCCAGCAGAGTAGGTGGCGGCATGCACCTTAAACACGTGTTTGCGGACCGCCATTATATCATAGAAGAAGAAGAAGAAGAAGAAGAAGAAGAAGAAGAAGAAGAAGATGACCATTGTAATTGGCTCCAACGAGTATAAGCCTTTGCGCATCGCACTTCTCCTCAAATAAAAAATACTAGTCTCCCATAAATTGTATTGTATGTGTGCATGTTCTCAATAAGCAAGATATAGCCTAGGCCTACCGTTGTTATGGTGTTTTTAGGACTAAAACATTTGGAATATGTTTGGAGGAACGCATCTTTGGTAACTGGACAAGAGGCGATATTTGGAAATGAAGATGCATATAAGCCAAATGGAGTATGCACTGCAGGTAGGCCTATGTGAATTGTGAATAATGCAAAACCATGAAGGCAAAATCCACACGAGTAGACCATTTAGAAACCTATGGATAGGCTACTTGGCTGCTGTATGGTCAGGATAAGAAAGACAACAGACGCATTGCAGTTGAACCAGCATTCGTTATAGTAAGTAGGGTGATTTTTTAAATCAAACGAAATAGAAAACAAGTAATTGTTACAGGAAAATAAGTGTTCCTTAATACGAGTGTCACTGGATTCTCATCTCTAATTCCACGATGGGCATATAGATGGGTGGGTTTTTACACACATCCAAAATAATAACAGCTGGCTAAAATAATGTACAATAGCCTACATACACGGAGTCTAATATGTTATGTTTCGTATTGTACCAATTTGTTGTGGCTAACGCTAATGTTAGCTAGTTGGCTAACATGATCGAGGGGTTAGGTTAAGGTTAGGAATTAGGCTAAAGGGTAAAGGTTAGGGGAAGGGTTGGCTAACATTCTAAGTCAGGGATGGGAAACTTGCGGCCCATGGACAATAAAAAATAAAAATAATTATAATAATAATTATAAATTGGTTAGTCAAAAAAAATGTTACAATAATAATAGATTGGTTAGTCTAGCGGCCAGCCATCTAAACTTGTAGTAAGCATGGTCGAATTATCGACTGGGGTGGGGCCCATTGATCATCAGTTATGATATTAAAAACGGCAAACATTTGCCTCCACCCTACGGAAAAATTTGTAAAACTACATGGAATTAGCTGTAAAACTGCACATTATTCTCTCCGTGCCATGGCAAAATGAGTACAATTGCATGAAATTAGTTATACAATTGCTAAATGTTCTCTCTAGATTTGCAGGAAATTAACTTTCAAATGTTCAATTTCTCGTCACGAGAGAGACGTCTAAAATGTTTTGCTCATAACATATCATACAAATCGTAATTCGTAACATATCATACGAAATGGATGATGGACATCTACAAATTAATACACACCATAACAATCGTAACATATTATATTAATTTGAGTGTCCCGGATTTTCGTTTACTATGTTAGGTCTACCCCTGAGTCCAGGGTACTATAAAGCCAGCTTCAGTTAGGGGGGGGGGGGTGAGTGAAGGGTTGAGAAGGAGAAGGGGGGCTCTGGTATAATCGCACCTCGCTTCAAAACTTTACCAAACACACCTCATCACAGTGAAGTGTGGGGAGCCGGGAGGGGGGGCGCAGGTCAGTGGAGCTGTGAATAGGCCTCATCAGCGAGGGTGAGGGATCAGATCCTCATATTAGTTACACTGGAGTCACCCTCAGCGACCCAAGGAAAATAAGCCGCTAAATGCAATTATTTGCAATCAGCAAATGTGGGATTCATTATAAAGGATTTTGTACCCTGACATAATTTGCTATTGTTCGTGTAAAAAAGCCACACAAAAGAACAGTTTTAAGTGCCATTGTGCAGAGCAGGGCCTCTGTTTAAGACAAATCAAATCAAATCAAATGTCTATGAAATGCTTGTGTTCCTTGCTCCAACAGTGCAGTAATATCTAACAATTCACAACAATACACACACGTCTAAAAGTAAAATAATGGAATTAAGAAACATTGCAGCTTTGAAAGTGTGATTAAACTTTCAAATTGTGAGCTGGAATTGATTCTTATTATGCACTGACCCTTGCTGAGAGAGAAAATGGCAGGCTTTTTGTGCACCTTTTCTACTGAGCTGATTTGTTAATACAGAGTACCAGTCAAAAGTTTGGACAGACCCACTCATTCAAGGGTTTTTCTTTATTTTTACTACTTTCTACATTGTAGAATAATAGTGACGACATCAAAACTATGAAATAACACACATGGAATCATTTAGTAACCAAAAAAAGTGTTAAACAAATAAAAATATATTTTATATTCTTCAAAAAGCCACCGTTTGTCTTGACAGCTTTGCACACTCTTGGCATTCTCTCAACCAGTTTCACCTGGAATGCTTTTCCAACAGTCTTGAAGGAGTTCCCACATATGCTGAGCAGTTGTTGGCTGCTTTTCCTTCACTCTTCGGTCCAACTCATCCCAAACCATCTCAATTAGGTTGAGGTCAGGTGATTGTGGAGGCCAGGTCATCTGATGCAGCACTCCATCACACAGCCTGGAGGTGTGTTTGCTCATTGTCCAGTTGAAAGCGCAAACCAGATGGGATGGTGTATCGCTGCAGAATGCTGTGGTAGCCATGCTGGTTAAGTTTGCCTTGAATTCTAAATAAATCACAGACAGTGTCACCAGCAAAGCACCATCACGCCTTCTCCTCCATGCTTCACGGTGGGAACCACACATGCAGAGATCATCCGTTCACCTACTCTGCGTCTCACAAAGACATAGACTCATCAGACCAAAGGACAGATTTCCGGTCTAATGTCCATTGCTCGTGTTTCTTGGCCCAAGTAAGTCTCTTCTTATTATTGGTCCTTCAGTAGTGGTTTCTTTGCAGCAATTCGACCACGAAGGCCTGATTCACGTAGTCTCCTCTGAACAGTTGATGTTGAGATGTGTCTGTTACTTGAACTCTGTGAAGCATTTATTTGGGCTGCAATCTCTAAGGCTGGTAACTCTAATGAACTTATCCTCTGCAGCAGAGGTCACTCTGAGGCCAGTTTCATCATAGCGCTTGATGGTTTTTGCGACTGCACTTGAAGAATCTTTCAAAGTTCTTGAAATGTTCCGCATTGACTGACCTTCATGTCTTAAAGTAATGATGGACTGTTGTTTCTCTTTGCTTATTTGAGCTTGCCATAATATGGACTTGGTCTTTTACCTAATAGGGCTATCTTCGTATACCCCCCCCCCTACCTTGTAAAGGTAGAAGAAAAGCCCTGGAATGAGTAGGTGTTTCCAAATTTTTGACAAATACTGTAAGCTTTTGAAATATTGTACTGTACCAGCTCATGAATATTTAAATGTTTTGCATCTTATGGTTACATTGTATTCCTTTGATAGCTGTAGATTATTTGCATATTTCATCTTTGGTGTTGAGGATAACAACAGTGACCTACAAATTATATATGTCTGGCAGGAAGAAGAACTCTGGGTAGGCTTAAAGCTGCAGCTGATACTCTTATTATGATGAGATATACTTTAGACTTCCAAATATAACCCGGATTCTAAGCCAATTAGCCACCTGAGATGTTTGTCTGTGCATCTGTGTTTGTCTTAGTTTCGTTTGTTGACAGGAAATATATGGAGCCCAAACTCTTCAGCATGCTGCTATCTGTTTTGGTCTGGTTGTGCTAGTTAGTAATGCCAAGGAAATATCAGTCTAATTAGCAATTCCCTCACGTTGCTATACGTTGTTTCGCTCTGCATATTTCTGCCTTCCAGATAGTAATGCAATTAGGCACAGCATTTTTTTCTCACTACTGAATTGCTTAAGTAGATGTAATTAGGGAGTACATGCAGTGATGAGGGGAACAGAACTTAAAGAATATAGCCATACATTTCTATAATGTAGAATCCCCACATTAGAAAATAGACATATTTTCATGAATTCTTTCATCCTGGAACAGGTAGTTTAATGCATAATGTTATGGACACCATGCTTATGTTGATTTGTAGAAGAAGTATCTATTTTTTAAATGGTCAACGGAGTTTTTCACCCGCTATGCTAAGGCTTGAGCGATTCTGAGTTAATGTGGGAGAACTCGGTTGTCTGTAGTCTACTTAAACTGTTAATTCCCATGGTTGAGTCAACAACACGACTTGTCACAAAAGGCACCACAGCACATATGGTACACCATTTCTAAGTGGTTGGTTAAGCCGAAGATGAGTCATTTTGAGAGAGCATGGACTGCATTGTTTTCTATTGTTTCATTAACATTGTGTTGTGAGCTAATCTCAGCACCCTGAACCAAATCATCTACGCGATGTTAAGGCTGTTGCTAGAGACTAGTTGGGACCAAAACACACCAGTTATTGTATGAAGTATTTTTGTGTTTTGTATAAGTGGGAATACTCAATGAGAAATAAATTCACTCGATTCGAAAAACACAGGTCTCCTCTCGCATCCCATAGCACAGTGAACTCTGTGGCATGCAGCGAGAGTTTATTAACGTGTGTTGGCATGTGCATGCATCTCTGTGAAACCTGCGAGCAGCAGGATGCGTTAGTTACCATCGCCCCTATAAGATCAGTTACAATGGAAATAAATAATTAATGAGGGGGCAAATTAGTGTGATTAGCAGGCATTTTGGGTCCTTTGGTAAAGCTGAGGACTAATTCGGTGAAGGGCAGGAAGCTCTGTCATCTGTCAGCCCTAAACAGATTAGCATCTATTATGAATGAGGGACGAGCATCCTGGTGAAACCAAGTGTGTCCTAGTAGAGACAAACTTAAGAACTCCTGCAAACCTCACCTCCTACTAACTTCACCTCCCCACTTCCCTCCTCCCTCAGCCAGCTCCACACACGTTGGTGTGTCCCGCAGGGTTACTGTGTGCAGGTAGGAGCGTGCTGCTACTGGAATTCCCAGCCCCTCTGTCCATCATTCTGACAGCTGTGGAAATACATTCTCCATGCAGTATTTATAAGCATCCGCTGTGTTCAACAGCACTTTAAGCACAAAAGGAACCGATAATTCAAACTGCCCTTGGGGCAACTATGCAAGTATCCTATTTAAGAGTTTTGCCGACGGATTCTCAAGCATTTAAAATATTAGAGAAGGTGTTGATGTTTTGTAGTTCGTTTTTATTCCACAGGATGTTGACAGATGTAAAGGCCTGGTATTTCTTCTAGAGGTCGTTTTTTTGATCAAGTGTGTTAGTTTGGTGAGAAGGAGACAGACAACTTTCTGAGCTGTGCGATGTCATATTTATTTTTTCTGATGAGAGCCCAATACAATGAGGGCCAATTAGAAGCCGGTGTCGTGGCAGTGGCGGGCGGCGTGTGTGAGGTGCTGGGGACAAGCGAGGGCCCCAGTGTCAGGAGGACACGGGTGGGCGGGATATGCCTGTCAGGAGTGCATTGGGAAAGATAACAATAAATGGCTAATAATGACACTTAATGAGCTTGATTAAGTTGATTTGTTATGGAAAAAAACGAAGTAGCAAAGGGTGGATGTAGGCGATGTAATGAGAGATTCATTTTAATAGATAGCAAATTCTGTAGGGCTTTGAAACACAATGGGACTGGAGGGGAAATTAGTGTAAGGTACAAAGGGATGCTAAATTAATTCTTACCAGACATATTTGAGATAATTACAAAAAAATGAAAACCATATCTCATTTAACCGAGCGCACGTTGACTGTGTTATGCTTTCAGGTGTTATTTTTCAACATATTGCATTTCATAGTATGTCCATGGGTTGATGATCTTGAACGCACATATTTTTCTTGACAGAACAAGTGAAGGTTCCCATATGAATATATCATTCTGTTATTATGGATGTGCTGATGACTGTCAGGTAATTATCTCACCCACACACAGTTGTGAAGGCTGTAGGATTCCTTTCATTCCATCTGATAATTGACTATGAGTGGGTGGGAAATGTTATATACAGTTCATATAAGCTCACTTTCCCTTACACAATACCGGTGGAAATTATTACAGACTCTACCAATTCCTGAATGACTCTGTAAACAAAATGCAATAGCATAAAAAGTTTTTCACCGCTGTTGAATATACCTCTCCCAATTTTCCTTTGAAAGCGACAGAAAGTCAGATGAAGGGAAGTTTAATTAAGTAAGAACCTGTTGAGGAAGATTTCCAATCATGGTTTTCAGAATGAGTGCATTCACCGTATTCATCTCCAGGCGATATCCTCTCTCTTTATCCAAGTTTGCGCTGGAGTTCTCTAGAGGGACCCCAGTTAATTGAATACATTAAAGGAGAGCGCCGGGGGCTTTATTTATTTTCTACCTTTCTTAGACTTGTCTAAATGAGACCAACTACTGCTGTTTGGTCCCTTCTAGAGTCTAAAGGGTCTCTACACTGGGAGGGGTAGGTAGCAGTGGCTAGAGCACAGGCTCCGCGGAATCCAGTCTTATTTATTCATGTTAGACCCCCGAGAAAGACTTATCTCAAGCGTTTGGCAATCACTCAAAGATAGTAAGGCCATTGTCAAATGTCCCATAAAGCTGCTGTACGAAGTGGCATGAGGTGTTGAAGCATCCATTAGGCCTTTTAATTTCTCTGCTTGACCCGCTCTACCTTGAAATTGCAAAGTAAGTGTGTGGAACTTCTGTCCCGAATACACGGAGGGGAATTGTTCTCCTCTTCCTCTTTTTATGTTGATCGATATTGTTGATAGAATTCCCCTCTCTAGGATAAGGGTGAGAACCATCCATCTCCCCCCTGGCCTGGTTGGCCTGGCTGACCTCAATGGTTTCAGACAAACCTCAACAGAACGTAGACTCGGTCATCAGTATCATCTGGTGAGCCATTCTATCCCATTTTTGTCAACGTTTAACCCTTTTCAGCTTGGTAACACTTTCCCTGCTTTACTACAATGAATAGATAGAGCTATACTCACACGGTATATGTTGAGATGGGGATGTGTGAAACACCCAAACTCGGAGCAAGGCCCTTCCTTCTCCCCAGAGGACACCAGACTAGACCCCATGACTTTGGTCATTAGTCATCATGCTCCTCACCAGCATCATCACATTCATCACAGGGGCGCAGAAAACGTACTCGCAACGTGCATGTGCACATTAATAACGCCACACACAATTCATCTTACAGAAGCAAAATTAATTTCCTTCCTATTGCGTAATTCTTCATTTTTGTCACTAGTCTACAACCCCCCCCCCCCTTTTTTTGTGTGATTTTGCCCAATATTCTGTGCTCCTACCTCAGAAAATCATTATCCTTGAGGTATGACTTATAAGCAAATCAAACCTTTTTTGCTACCAAGTAAGTAAACTAAGCTTATAGGCATAAACTCAAGTGAAAGATTCCTCTTTGCTGTTGAAAGAGGTCTTTGAACATCAGTCGACCTGGCCATAATTCCTCTCTGAATGTGTAATTTGAGGATTGAGTTTCCTTTTAATAAAGAGACTAAAGCGAAGATTTAAAATGAACATGGTGATTAAGAGCAAATGTGCCAGGCATTTATATAGCAGGACTGCAAGATAATTCATAAAGATTCATGCTTCAGACCCAAATTAAAATTTGCACAAAATGTGCTTGATGAAGGCAGCATTTAATCACCTTACTGACAGGAGTAACTGCTTTCATTTAACCTTGACTGAAGATCATGAATTCTACCACGTCTAATTGGATACATCATTTAACAGAATGAACAGAGCAAATTGTCCCCAATTCAAAAGGCTTTGATTGACAGACAGTGGCAGTAAGGCCTGCTACAATTAAAGCTGATCTGTATTCACTGCCCCCGTCAACCAGCTCCATAAGTGATGTGACTCTGTTTGATCATCGCTGTAGAGAAACTTTTTTGAACCTCACCTTGTTTTGAAAAGGGAAGGTTGGGAGGGGAAACCCATTGGGGGCCAGCGATTCCTCCCACCTCTGGCCCAACAGCAGTTACCCTCCTTATTCCTGACAGGGACAGGACAAAAGACAACACCAGAAGTCTCACACCATTATGTTTATTATCACCATCTGCAGCTTAATTGAAACGTTTCGAAATCAGGAAAATGACAATGCCATCTTTCCGAGACATTGGAAGTAATGACTTTGTCTCATAGCCCTCTGCAGACAATTGCCCCGATGATGTGAAAACTGTGTTAAGTGGCATACAGTGAAATGTGATGCAGACACTTAATTGTTTTTTGCCTTTCTTGACTCTGGAGAGAACAAATGTAATCTGTGAGCCAGACATTTCCTCAGCGACGAAGCCTAACCAGCCAAAGCATGTTTGGTTAAGCAACCAAGCTCAAGGGTTAAATTTCAGATTTTGCAATTACAGGGTTCATTTTTTATGTAATGCATTATTTAAATGATCATAGCTTTGGGATGTTTCTGGGATCATGCTTCCAGGATGTTATATTAGGGAGCTTAAACAGTCAATATGTGAATCAGTGACATAGGCTACTGGCTAATGGATGTATAACCATGTCAATTTAATTATTCATTTATTTAGACGTTTGTGTTGGAGAAAGCCCCTTGGTATGGTGCCAAACCCTATGTTTTTGCTGCAGCATGTGGTACAAAACAAATGGATGTGTGACGGTGAATCTCCCTTTACAGGGGCTTTTTGTTAAGAGCCCTGATGCTTGGTCTGAAAGTTAACATGCATCGCTTGTGGTACTGTTTCGGAAACATAACAGACAGATGTTTTTAGAAAACCGCTTTGAAAGCGATGATTATTGAGTTTTCTAAATGTTAAAACACCGCGTCAGAATTGTCTTTTACACAGAGCCAAATGCAGTGGCGTAAAGTACTTAAGTAAAAATACTTTAAAGTACTACTTAAGTAGTTTTTTTGGGTATCTGTACTTTACTTTACTATTTATATTTGTGACATTTACTTTTACTCCACTACATTCCTAAAGAAAATAATGTACTTTTTACTCCATACATTTTGCCTGACACCCAAAAGTATTCGTTACATTTTGAATGCTTAGCAGGACCGGACAATGATCTAATTCATGCTCTTACTGTATCAAGAGAACATCCCTGGTCGTCCCTACTGCCTCTGATCTGGCAGACTCACTAAACACAAATACTTTGTTTGTAAATGATGTCTGAGTGTTGAACTGTGCCCCTGGCTATCCGTAAATTTAAAAACCAAGAGAATTGTGTCATCTGGTTTACCTAATATCAGACATTTTAAATTATTTATACTTGTACTTTTGATACTTAAGTACATTTAAAACCAAATACTTCTAGACTTTTACTCAAGTAGTATTTTACTAGGTGACTTTTACTTGAGTAATTTTCTTTTAAGGCATCTTTACTTTTACTCAAGTATGAAAATGGGGTACTTTTTCCACCACTGGCCAAATGTGGGCGAATGTAATGGCTGAAAACCCTACATACGGAAAAGAGTTTTCGAGAGCTTGGTTACAACATGTTATATGGACACCAAATCTCTCACGCTGGTTCATGGGAACAATCCTTGGATGTTTACTGTGGGAGGATGACACAGAGGTTTGTTAGGCCAGCTGCTTCAGAACAATACTGACATTTAGGAACAAATGAAAGACATGTTAAAGGAAATGCACATTAAGGGAACCAAATCATATCCAGCCGAGTGTTGTTCATTCTGTTTCACAACAATAATATAAACCATCTGTGCTGCTTTTAAATGGTGAGAATGATCTTTAGATTATAGAGTGGTCTCTGGTGCTAATTGTCTAAGAGCTCTTTTATTTCTCTCCCATTAATTCTACTTTAGAGTGACTACCTCAAACGTTTCCACTGTTTCTTTTGTCAACTGATAGCTTCGTGGCAATATTGCTTGAAAGTCAGCTAACAACCATGACAGAAACATTATTTCAGCACGTGCGGTAAAACAGATGTCATATGATGTTCTTTTGGACGGCAGTTCTAAAGCTCATTTGAAAAGCAGAAACTTTGGAAGCTGTATTGCCCCTGCAGAAGTGCTCCAACCATACGCCCGACACAGCCAGTACTCTCTATTTGCTCATCTTACCACCCCCCACTATTCTCTCCAGTGTCATGTTCGTCAGGGAAAATGCATAAATTTTCCTGTATTATACCATTATTCCAGGTCAAGTATCAGATCCAGGACTAATAAGACTTGTATGTCCAGCTGTTGGACTTGCTGGTCAATCTACAAGGTCACAATGGACCTATCTAAAAGTCACTCTCTAACACCCTCTCTCCTTTCTTCTCCCCTGTAAACCAGTATAGTCAACCGCCATGAGTGGGTATTACAGGGCAGAGAAGCATGCAGGTGCTTTCATGATTGATCTATATTGTTGGGTTTAAGACTATAATATTAAACAAATGGTCCATTGAAAAGGAGAAGATGCCACGAGAATGGTTGAAATCCTTGCCCAGGGAAAAGGAACAGCTAGATGTCAAATAGATGTTGAGTAAACCAAGAGAACTCATAAGAAACTTGACTTTGTTTGTCTTTTCAGCTCGGCGCACCCACAACCTTGAATGAATGACGGTTCATACGTGATTCATTCATTTATGGTCTGCTTTACTTCAGGCAAGACAAGATCCAGCTAGCACATAATGTTCTGAGAACCATATGTTTCTTAGCTCTTGGTGAGAGCGTGGATGTCCTATGGTTATTTTGCATGCAACCTTCCCACAACTTTCTGGGAATGGTGCAAGATAGTTGCTTGGCTTTGGAACATTCTCAGCACATATTAAGGAGCTTGACAAAAAAAACTATGTTTTCTTGGTATTTCATTACTTTAACAGAACGTTTCCTAAAGTTCAAACATGGCCACATTTCATTTCAATTTTGGATCCTTAGAACGTTCTCCAACTGGTTTGACATTGGGAATGTTCTCAAATAGTTCAGAGAACGTTAAGAAACAAGGTTCTTCTGTGGGAATATGTCAGTACTTCAGCAAAACGTTTCCTACAGGTTTCCTCGTTGTTGTATTTAAAGTCATGTTCTCAAAATGCGCTCTGTCCTCTATCTTGTTAAGTATGTTCAGGTGTGATCTTGTGCTTGTTTCCTTTGCAATGGGGTCTGTTTAGATAGACTAAAATGAACAGCTTTGTATGCGTAAAAAAAACATGGCACGTTGGCTGCATCCTGGTGGCGAAGAAGACTAATTCAATGGCTTGAGAACAAAACATTATAGGTTCAAATCTCACTAATGCCGCGTCACAATAAAAAATTTTTTTTGCATGAATAACCCATAATAAGCTAGCAGTGTTATTAAAAGTCTTGAGACATTCAGTGAAAGTTTAAAGAAAGTTATTCAAAAACCTCCAAATAACCTATAGGCTAATTTCCGTTCTACATTTACATTTTAGTAATTTAGCACACGCTTTTATCTAGAGCAACTTACAGTAGTGAGGGCATACATTTTCAAACAGGATTTATTTGAGACATCATATCATTTCTACAGTTTAATTTAAATGGTTCCTTTGACTAGCTAGAGTAAATAATGCTTTGTTTTTCAGACATGTTTTCCTAATGCGAAGACATTGATGAAATGCAGTGCAGCAACGCAGAAATACAAAATGCCTCTGAGGTTCTGTATTTTGCATGTGTTTCTGATTTGTTTAGACTGTGAGCTGGATTTAATCTGTATCGTGGAAGATCCGCGTTAAAGCATGATTGAAATTTAAAGGAAATGTTCCCGTGTTTGCGGAGACTGCATTCAGAGTAAACGCTATATATGTCAACTCAATTGGAAATTACCTTTACATTTAAAAGGATGTAATACTTCAGCAATACGGATTGAATCCAGCCTTAGAGTGGATTTTCACATAACACGATAATTTGGATAGCCGCTCTAGTTTAGCCCTCATGTGGGTGCTCGCATGCTAGCAAGCAGGCTAGGGAGTTCTAGGTATCAACAGCCAATGCAGTACGGTCTGGAAGCTATAGTGAGCTTCGATTGGTCAATTGAGTTGCGATATCGTAGAGTATTTAAATAAAGTTGAGCTTTCCCCAACTTTGGTCCCACCCTGTTCACGCTCCCATCGCCAGAAGGTCCCCCGCACCCTTCCCTTCTATTGAAAATGAATGGGGCTCCATTGTTTCATCGCCCCTATCGTGTTATGTGAAAATGCACTGTTTGTCAGTGTATCCATTGCATTGTTGTCTGTGTCTAATACTGCTGCCCATTTGCCTGTGCTCTGGATTCATGACTAGCAATGAATTGTGTTGTAGGCTCTAGAGGAGAGAGTTAATGAAGTAAAAATTAATGAAGCACATGAATACCACAAACTCATGGCTGTAAGCTCCTCTTCATATTATATGATCTCAATAAAATCAATCAAATGTACCAGTTCTCACTTAAGGTAAGATTAGATTTACACATTACGGCCCTGCACTCCCCCGCATCATAATTAGCCCCTCCCTCTGCCAGGTCATAGTGGCAGGCTGGACTCCCATTATCTCCCTATTGCTCCTCAAGAATTTAATGGGAACACTGACAATGTCATCACCCTCTCGGGCCATGGCTATAGCCCATTTGTCTATATGAAGCCCTCACCAGGATGACAGACAGTGAGGGACAAACAGCCCAGACTAGTCATTCTCCTCCTCAGCTCTACTCCTCTGTGTATTGAGGGTATAAGCTATAGCAACTAAACGGTTGTCTAAATGAATCCGTATGGAATACACTTTGCTATGTACATGGCCGACAAAACATGGATTGGCGACACCTCTGTGAAAGTGTTGCTTTCATTGACTAAAGACAAATGAATCTGTAATTTGCCTGTACTTGCAGGTAAATCATTACCACAAACTCAACGGTAAGATGCTTGTTTCTCCACCAACTCTGTGGAAGAGTCACTGAAAGTTGAAGCTGTCTGAAGATGTCAGGCTGTCTACAGAGTTGCCTGCATTAGAGCTCCCCCTTTAGGAAGTGAAGGAAACAATGTATTGGGTAACTTCCATCAGATGAGGTGAATAGATAGAAATCAAACAGTCAAAACCTGGTGATGGTGTGAGAGGCCATGCTATGTCTGTCTAAACTGCAAAAAAAAAAAGCAGGTATGATTAAGAATGTGGAGCAATGACATCCAAGTATCATTTGTGTTACATGTGAGATCACAGATAGAGCTGCTAGGGTTGCTTTGGTGAGGGTCAAAGGTGAGTGTAGTATATAGTAATATAGCCTAGCTGTGAGATGAACAACCTTGTCACTCATCAGAAATTCCCTTTTAGATGTATCACATATAACAGACATATCCAAATGACACTATTCATGATATTGAACATTTGCTTTAAATGCTCCATGGGTAAACAACAAGTTAGCTTTAAGGAAGCAGAAATAACACAATTGTTTAGCTGCCTGATGTGTTTTTCCCCCTCTGTGAAGAATTGTCTATTTATAATGTCATCTTATCACGCTCCCTTTGAAGGCGGCAGCGAATGCACTTATGCCTTCCTTTGTTAGGGTGTGTTTGCAATTTCCTCCGAGATGGAGCAGGCAGCTTTTTTCTTTGATAATTTCCCTGACACCTGGACCAAAAGGCTATTTCTATCAGCGCACATTCTGGAGCCGGAGGTAAGAAACACGTCATAAGCCTCCAGACACCCGGAGTCATTCGCTGCTGTGCCTCAACAGCAGCAAACTCTCGCTCCACTCTACAGGACACGGTGGTCAGGAATATTATTGTCTAGAAACTTCTGCCTGCAAAAGAAATCACAGAAAGAGTACTGAGGATATCTTTGGCCCCCTTAATGTACTCTTCTGGCTTTATTTTTGTGCTTGTGTGACCCAGGCCTTACTGTTGCTCCTAACATAGAACGACATGTCAATCTTGTTATTAGGCACCGAGCTGAAAAAGGGTGTTTATTGCGGAGGCCTGACAGATGTATTCTACATTGTAATTAATCTGTTGATTTTGACCTACAGATCCCATTGCGATAATGCCTCGTGTGTTCCATTTCGTCAGCTGTTCTTCCTCTGACTACACAACAATCACTAGAAACCTACAGGACACTAGGAAATTAACAGCAATTCCGCAACCCTGTAGCCATAATGAAAATATCTATCAATCAAACAACGGAAAAAAAACCCAGCATGCGAAATCATTCTATGTAATCTGAAAAGCTGCGTGATGATTCTCTATGAAGTTACTTCCAGCACCACTGCTCACAGTTCAACCACCACATATCACTATCGCTATTAATGTAACAAGGTTGTCATCATTACCGCTCTGATTCCTCCAGCCCAAGCAGAACAAGGCATCGTGGGCTGAGGGCCCATCTGTGTGCTGTCTCCAGGTCCAGTGATGTAGTGCTGGGGGCTGGACAGACAGGCCCAGGGAAGGGCTGTGGCTCAGTGTTGCATGGCACTCAGTGCACTTCAACCCCCATTTCCCTCCTTACAGGTACCCAACAGCCCGCCACCGTGCGCTACTCATTTACTGCTACACTGGTTTTCATAATTAGCGCCGCAAGGCCTCATTAAATCCGCTCTAATGAATAAATATTGTATTTCATAGCCTGATTACCAGATCAGCTCGATGCTTGAGCGTCGTAAACAATTATTTCCCTAAATATTCATCACCCCCAAAGTGGATGATCATTGGTATTTAATACCAGTATTTTCAAGTGCATCTTTATTATGCTAATAGATTTTGAAAAATTTGTTTCTGAGGGAGAAAAATATTTCTACACATATTTTACACATTTGGTGTGATGGAAATGTTTTGTGGACCTAAGAACAGTGTCACTGTATACTGGATGGCTTTGTGGAGAATAGTGAAGAATTAGAGCACTCTGTTCTTTTCTTTGCTCATCTTCAGATAAAAAACAGCCACTTTTCTTATATGCCATTCAGACAAAATTGGGGGCTTGATCGGGGGCTTGATCAGCTTGTTTGAAAAGGTCTCCAAACGTTTTCTACAGCCTCACTGCACGCCAAAGCCATTTTCTACTGCATAGGACTAGCAATATGACAGAACGCAATGGACTACCTACTACAAACTGTTGTGACCAAACATGTATCTTTCTTTAAACCCGGCTGGGTTTAAAGAGAACAAAGCAGTGCACTCTGAATTAGAGTAGTAACTCTTGTAATAAGAGAGAAAGTCTCCTACCAAACTAGCAAAAACGCTCAAGTGTGGACTGCAATTTCAAAAGGTGTCAGTGTTAATGAGAGCATGTTCACAGGAAATGGTGCAGGTCAAATGAAGTACATTCTCAAAGGCTTAATAGCAACGAACCACCCAAGATTTACCTCACGACATTTCCTGTGTAGTACCACACACTGAACAGAAAGTACCAGCAATAACTTCATTGCCACTCGAGTGACACCTGAGAACATTACCATTTGTACTGTAAAACATCGTTGGGAAATGAAAGGAGAGAAAAAGACCAGAGCAACAAAGTGCTATAATAGGACAAATGATTTACAGGTATGAGATTCCCATTACGGACTGCTAATTGTTTCCACACCATTAGTGACAGTTATCTAATGAAGGATTTAACCAGGCGCTGTAGTACATCAGTTTGTCTCTGCTCAGGAGGAAATAGCCCCCACTAGCTGGGCCCTTTTTCCACCCTCACCACCTCAGGGGTACAATGGTAGGCTACTGAGCAGAGTCAAAAGTAACCACGTGACATTGGGAAGAGAGAACATACTCTAACAGCTAAGTTAGCCTGAAATCCAGACCGCTTTTGCGCTAACATTCCACTCCTTGTACTCCGTGTCATATGCCAAACATTGTGGAATGTTAGCACAAACAGACGGATAGTCCCAGGCTAGCTCAGACTTATTAAAAACAGAAAATGAACCTTATTGAAGTTTAAAGCTAATTTTCTTATACAAAAAAAATGGACGATTCAAGTACAATTAACAGAGGACAACCAATTTCTACATATAGTTTTTCTCCAAACTTGCAGGTTAAAAGTGTGAATGTCACAGGCAAACATCACAGTATAAACATATCACTCACGTAGTTGACAGTAAAACTGTACACATTTAAAACAATGTAAACATTTTCAGAATCAGGAGCAATAGAAAAATCTACTGTTTTGCATTATGGAATATAAAAGCCACATCACATGACAACATCGTCAGTCAGGTTCAGAATCCGGTTACATTCTCCACGGTTTACTGGCTCTCTTCCATTTCCTTCTTCAGACTGCAGAGAGACAGACATTTTTAATTCCCAACACAGTAGCAGTCAAAGTACTAATACGACTGCAAGACAAAGGTTTTAGTTCATAAGTAGAAAGAGACTTACCTCTTGAGATAAGAATGGACGTTGTCGTAGCCGTGGTATTTAGCCAGGTAGACCAGGACTCCAGTGGCACAGCGACCCTCTCTGGCTCTACAGAAGCTGCAGTTGCAGATCCCTCTGCACGACGGACACTTCCACTCCTGCAAGAGATCAGGGCGATGTCAACCCAGGCTGCATTCTCTTGACAAAAACACTCAAATAATCAGATGGACTGTCTGTTGATAGCTGGGATAAGAAGAGTGCAGCACTTACAGGATCCAGCAGGGCATCTCGGACCTCCTCTCCATAGCGGTTACGGAGACACGGGCCACAGAATTGACCCCTCACCCCCACACACTCTGGGTTACGGCAGTTGGTCTTGGTGTCGACCGTTTTCTGGCGGCACTGATGGCAAGTGGACCCCTACAGCGAGAACATTAGAGGGGTGAATTTGGTGAACGTGGCTGTATGAACGTGACTTAACAGAAATCAAACTTTGAAGACGGGCGTTTGAGAACCACTGTAGGAGAACGGGAACTTACAGTGGATCTGTCGTAGACCTTCTCCCGGACGGTGTCTGCGATCAGATCCAGCTCCGCCTGGGAGATGTCCTCCACAGGCCGCACCACATGAGGAAAGGCCAGCACCCCGGTGAAGCTGCGCCGACGGGTCTCCTTCTGTAAACACACAGATATATCAACCAAACGGACAATTCCCGGAGTTCGGTATTCACCATTTCTGAAAGGACAGATCAGGAAACGGTGGGAGGAAGAAGGGGAAAATGTTTCGCTTTACTTGACGTTACCAAACGAACGCTGAGGTGTGTGCGTCACTCACCTCCTCGTAGTAGCAGCTCCTGCGCACCAGGCTGAACTTGTCCTCCTCTTGCTCCTCTGATGGGGGGCCGTCCACCAGGGAGCAGGAGCGAGTGTGGGGCCTAGAGGTACGCTCAGGGTTCCTCCTGCGGGGTCCAGGGGCTCCCAGAGACCGGCGTGGGGTGCGACAGGGCTACAGAGGAAACAAAAACGCATTAACTACAGTCCAAAAAATGTAAAAGGTGGCAGCATATTTCATCACTACTAAAATCTTTCCTGAATACATGTTTTATAGGACAGCCATATCCTCCATCTAGTCTCACTCACCGCATTCATCATGGGCAGGGATGTTCTTCTAGGGAAGCCAGGTATTTTGTTGAGTTCTGCCATCAGCTTTGCAAGCTAAACAAAATAAACGGAAATAACATAATTAGCACTCAAATGTCCCTCGGCAAGCTACAGCCACAACGTCTTCTCTGAATGAGTCTGTCGTACCATGGCTTTGTTCTCCCTGATGTTAAGCGCTCTCTTGTCCATGAAGTTGTCTCCCTCCTCAGTGGTCTGTTTGGGAGCGACTTTGGGCTGTTTAGGGGGCTCTGCTGCAATCGTCTTCTTCTGGCTGGCCCTCCTGTTGGGGAATTTCATGGCCACTTTCAGAGTCTGGGACCGGCGGCCCCTCTTCCGCGGCGTCACTGACTCCTCAGAGTCAGAGTCCACTCTCTGAAGTACACAGTACATTTGTCTGAGCACACATTCTGAAATGTTTTTGTTGTTGTTGTGTATAGTAGCCACCATTGCGTAGTAACATTAAGCTCGTAATATCAATACAAAAAACACACCATTTCACTGCTGAAGGCATTCTCAAACCCACTGAGAGACTCCTCCTCCGAGCTGGCCTCAAACACCTTGGCTCTCTCCGCCACCTTCTTGGCTTCCCTGAAGCCACTTTTCTGTGGAAAGTGAAAGCACAACCTTCAGTTAGTTTCATCAACAAATAACTCATTCGATGAGTGAATATGGTCAAACACTGAATGTAAACGGGGTGAAATGTGGCAATTTGCCTTACCGTGTTAGCAAAGCCACCGTCAGAGCCAAAGCTGTCACAACTGTCATCTGATGAAGAAGAGGATGTCTCCATGGGCACCAGAGGTACATTACGGAAACTCCGCAAACCCATCCTGGTGGAGGGAGGCTGGGGGGCCTGCTGACGCTGTAGAGACAAGATGAATGAGTCAGGAAAAATTGAATGGATCGACTGGAAGCTCAGACTATAGATACGTGAACAATGTGAGTACTAGTAGTTTTAGAAACTGCCTGCACACTGCCGCCCTTCTGGACAAGGAGAGAAGCAGCAATATCTATGGTGATAGAGATGTGACTGCAAGATTCAACAATGGAAGCTAGCATAGTTAAGCCATATCAAGGCTACATTGACACAAATGTATCTTTTACAAGGTCATTGAAGCTAGCTAGTTAACGTTATGTGGCTATACAAAGGAGTGTGATAAGCGAAGTAAGATTTACTTTGGTGGCCAAAACCGACATTTTAAATGGCAAAACTTTTGCCAGGATAAAATCTAAATCTGTGTAGCCAAAACTATTTGGTGTAACTACTGTTAGATAGTAGAAATTGAAATTGTTATAAACATCCAAACTGGCTAGATTCAAATAACAACTACACGGTAACTAGGTAACGTTAAACCTTAGGATACTGGATTTGAAGCAAAGCAATGATTGCATTGCAACTCCAATAAGACCTAGGTAGTCTGTAGCAGCTTTTGCATAAAGTAGCTAAGGCAACAGGTTTACTCAAATGTGAGAAAGAAAAGAGCCTAACGTTAAGTTTACCACAGCAGAATTTTTGCCATCTAAAGTTAGCTACTTAGCATTACATTCCCTGCATCTATAAAATCATATAAGTAAATTACCCTGTTATTGTTCGATATATTAAGATAAATATATATATTATATTATACTCTAAGAAACATTCATTACCTTAGAGCCAGATGGACGCATTTTGTTTTCTTTAAAGTTTTCTGCAAAGAAATTCCGAAAACCCGAGTACAAGTTGCTGCAGTCCTTTTACGAATAGAGAGAAACCCCACCAATTCGGACTAGCAGATGCTGGCTGAGAAATTTCCCGCGCCAGGAAAGTGTCCTGAAAGCTGTATAAACTTTTGTTTCAAAAGACGGTCTAAAAGAAAAATAGAACCCACAAATATACACCACATAAAAATTGAAAAGATCTTTAGAAAATACTGCTGGTGGACACTTTTATTTTTGTGCACATTTCTTAAAACATTATGTCATATACGGATCCACCAACATCTAACCTTTCAAGTACTAAGCCGTGGCGCGAAATCACAAGGTCTACATTTGCCTAAAGGGGCGGGTTTATAGAAAAACTCCCGCGTCCTTTCCATCAGGTGTTGTCGTCGCGTCCTTGTTTAATGAAATAATACTTTGAACTTTCATGTATGTTTATGTTTTTTTTACCAAACATATTGTTATAGACTATTAAAAAAATCTATTCCATTTATGTATCCATAGGTAGATTAACTTTTTAATATTGTAGTAAAATAATTATCTAGCTATACAGTATATCTCATATATAAAAAGATTAGGACAATGTAGGCTATACAATTTACAATAGGCTTATGTACAATAGTTCACAATATACAACTACAAATGATATGTAGGCTTAAATGCTAAATCCCAAAAATATTTCAGTGCATACAGTACAATTCAGAAATCAGCCCTAAAAGACTGAATTGTGTGCATTCCCTTAAACACAATTCTCCCTAGCTCAAATAACACCTAGAAAGATCCCCCCCAGAGAGAAAATGTATATATAGAAGTAGTGTGAAGGTTAATGTTCAAAGGAAACCTGATGTCCAGTCTGTTAAGAGATGTTAACACTTCAAACAGCAAATGATTCTCTGCTTCGTCCACCTCTACACCCTCTCCTCTGTCTTCCTCTGGCCTGTTTATTGTCCTGTCGAGGTAACCTTTTCTGGCGCTCCACTTTGATCCATCCCCCCTCACTGACTTTAGCCCCCTCTTGCTCTGTACTGGGGTTTTCCACCACCGCCGATATGCCCGGTATCACCCTGGCCCGGTTCTGACCAGCTACACTGTAATTATTGGTCCGAGGCCTCCCCATTTGCTGTGAGGTTCTGCTTGACTTATTCTGTGTGAAGTTGCCCCTTGTATGGGACCATGTGTCTCTGTTGTGGCCCCTTGTTGCACTCAATGAGTTGTCAATGTAGCTTCTGTGCCTGTGGTGACCTTGCACTTCCCCGGCACTGAGCAGGCGTTCGCGCTCCAAGGCACTCTCTGAGGTGGTGCTGGAGGGGCTGCTGCCCTTTGACCCCAGGTAGAGGGGGGAGAGCATGGTGGACAGGCCGGCGGTGGGGGACGAGCTGCGGGAGCACCAGGGAGAGAGGGGGCTGTTGGGAGACCTCCGCACTGCTGCAGCGTAGGAAGAGGCCTGATCTCCATATGCAGACAGGAACTGAGACAGGGTGCGGGTTTCTGAGCCTCCGGTGGGGGTCTGGGCACCATGCTGCTGTGCTGCTGACTGGCTCTTCAGCTGCCTCTGTCTCAGGTTGTACAACCATCTGGGATCCACATCTGGAAGCAGAAAGAACATCCACTGGTAGGGTTGGCTACATAGATGTGTGCATACATTTAGTGCATTCTGTATTTAAGACAGCTCTAAATGGATCATTTGTCAATAAAATCTGCATCCAAAACACCATAAAAAGTGACCTTTTGAGTTCGATCTGCTTCTGGGGTTTCCTTCAATGTTTAACTGAGCTGTTTCTATCAGCAACTCCACAGTCTTGATCTTATCTTGTCCACCGGTGGGGTTCCACCTCACTGCATGGCTATGTCTCGTACACCTGGGTGATCTCACATCGTTCTAGTATAGGGACACAACAATCACTGTAGGGGATTTTAAACATTGAACACATCTAGCTACAGTGTATTACATTTTTAAAGGCACACCACACAGTACATATGAAGCCATGACAAAATGTGTAGAATTGCAGAAATGTTGTTTTAAAACTGGAAAATGTTCTCTCAGCCTCATGGCAAATGCGTAGAATAGTATGAGATTAGCTATAAAGCTGCACATTTGTCTCTCTGCCCCATGGCAAAATGTGTAGAATTGCAGGAAATTAGCTTTAAAACGTCAAACTTTTCTCTCAACCTCATTGCAAAACGTGTAAAATAGCATGAGAGAAGCTTTAAAACTGCAAAAGTTTTATGTATTTCTATTATTTATTTAAATGTTTTTGGAATATTAAAACATACAATCTACCTGCAGTGAAGCCACTCAACATTTACATTACATTCAGTCATGTAACAGACTCCCATCCAGAGTGACACACAGGAACAACCATGGTCAACGCCCTGCCCAAGGGCACGTCGACAGGTCTCACAACGGGTACCCGAACCAGCAACCTATCGGCCACCGGCCCAAGCTCCCAACCACCAGGCCACCAACCCTCCAAGATCCCCCCACAGTTCCCAGAGAGTTCCCTCTTCCCCTTTTGTGGACCCCCTGGAGGTAGGTTCCCTGGGGCCCTGTTCCTATAGCAGTGTTTTGACTGACTCACCTCATAATTTACAATGCAGTCAACAACCTCGTTCTTCCATAGTCCAACTACCCATTTGTCCATCACAAATGGAGGCTGCAAGGAAATAGTTTGATGTTGGTTATTAATCGTCATACACGTTAGCTACTTCAATACGGCAATGACATCCATTTAAGGAATTATTAAACTTATCTGAAGATACAGAAAGGGGTTTTTGTGTCATAACATTTAGCAAAAAGGTACACTCTTTCAATGATCCTAAAAAACCTTTAACAAATAAATGTAATGGACAAGGGACTGTTTTTAAGTCCTGATGCCCTTTCAGTGCATTGCCTGGAGTAATGCTTATGATCACACCTTGGTCATCTTCAGGACATCCACATCCTGTCTGTTGGCATTAAAGGTCACATCCTTGATGTACGTTATTGCAACTTCATCTCCGTCAAGTTCAATGTACATTTTCCATTTGCAGTCCTAAAAATGACAGATTGTAGGTCTTAAAAAACATGAAATAACTGCTGTCAGTTGAGAACCTAACTGCATTTTTTCCTAAACCAACAGCACAGCCTAGAGGTAGTTCCATGGAATTGAACATTTCCGGAACGTAACATGAATTTCTATGAATAAATCATGATCAAACGTGACAGAAGCACACCTTATGTTGTACATTTAGATTTGAATCCTGCTTTCACTTAGTATCCACTGTGAGTTGCCTTCAATTGAGACAAATGTATAATTTTGTTTGGCGATTGATTACTTTCCCCGCACTCTTTTTGATGTGCTCTCAGAATCACAGAAAGGATAGCATGTCTCTTGAATGATCATAGCATGAAGGATGACATAAGTGGTAAATGAGAATGTGAACAACATATCAATCTTTGCAGAGACATTTGTTTTACTTCAGGGGTAAATATAAGTTGCTATGGTGGATAGCTTGTATTATTTCCTGTAGGGGATATGGTTTGCAGTATCTTAACACCTGGTGCTATTGTTGGTGAAATACACATTTGAGTAATGCTAATGTTATTCCAGTTAGGTGAAAATAAACTTGGTATTTCGATCAATGTTGCACAAGGCACATAGGGATCAAATCCTCACTAGGCAATACAAATCTGAACAAACCCCATACTCCTGCTGAATATTGCATGCTGACAAAGCAGTAATGATTTTGCCATCCCCAAAAGCCAGCCATGAAGCCACAGGTCACTGCTTAACCACACACGGTTCACGGTGTGAGCCAATCTATTGTGTGGAGGATCACAGAAGAAGACATCAAAGAAGTGCCACTAACACACTCATCTGAGGAGTCTCAGCCCACTCCTACACTGTCCCCAGGGGCTGGACCGGGGCTCAAAGGGGGAGCTAGCGTGAGGAAGGCTCAGGCTCCAAGACACACCAGGCAGCGGCCCCGTGTCGGCCCTGGCCAGTCGCACCAGGGCCCCCAGGTCCACTTGTTGGTCTAATCACTCCAGCAGAAACAATGTCTGGTAATGATGCCCAAGACCGGAGTACGTCTGGTCTAATGGCAACTCATACATAATTCAGCACCTTTCTCTTGGCTGCGCCGTGATATCCTCATTAGTGGGGGACCCTCAGTGGTTGTCAGATGGTGGCCGCACAATCGCAGGCCCTCATTTTGTCTTTGAGAAGTGCAGCTGCTTCCATGACACCGCCAGCAAAGAGGGGCGAAAAAAACGCAGTGCGGGTTTGTTTTATTTAGTGCAAAAAACCTTCCAGTTTGTAAAAACAAGGCTGACATGGAACCTGACACCAGGCAGGGGGAAAATAATTAGCTCTCATTTTCTCAGCCTCCTGTTTCCTTCTCCCTGCTGTGTTTTCTACACACTAAACCACCACATGTCAGAAGAAATGGGAGGCAATTAGCAGGCTCGTTTCAGCCCCGCCGAACGCACTGAAAGGGGACTATTTATGATGGGACAATGAACAGCTGAAAGATTAAATAACATTTGCCTTTCTAAAAAGAAAACGACTTCTGACTAAATTGGCTATTTTTGATTAAATTCAAACAGCAAGTGGAGAAGCAGCCTTTCTCCACTGTTGGAGACCCTAACAAAGGACGGTGAGCAAGTGGGGGTGGATGGGATGTATGGCTTTAGATGAAATATTTATTCATCTGTTTCTCTTGCAAGGATATGTCTTGAAGGCAAAGCATGCTCAGTGTAACAGTGGTCAGTGTTTGCTTGAGTTTGATGGGGACCATAATATGCATCTTTACCTAGAGAAATAGCATCTTGAAGGAGCATTTCCATCTTGACATACCAGTTTTAAATCTTATCTGACAACACCAGTTGTAGCGGTATTGTTAGAGAGGGGTAAAGATAAAGATTTTGTTTGGGTGCCAGGCAGGTATTAACCCTGCCGAAATTTAAAAGAGTAAGATAGATTTTTTTTTAAATACTGCTAGTTAGCTATTCCTATATGCATTTGAACCAGACCAGAGCTGAGACTAAAGTTGACAAAAGTTTAGTTTACAAATACATTTGAAAATATTTTACAAAATGACTGTATTTGGATGAGAATACATCCCGATTCCCTCCAAGACATCTTGGTTATTTGTCATAGAATGTTTTCAGTGTCCATTGAAAACCTACCGAGTGACCTGTTCCTGCTTTCCAGTGGTACCCAAACACCAGCTCCAGATTAACGATCTTCCTCCTCTCCTCCTCCTCCTCTGCCCACTCATCCTGTGGAACAGAGGTTTTCAGGCTAACATATTGCAACAGTAAACAATGCCAACCATTATATAACAAAGAGAAAGGACATGCAGTACCTTCATTAGTGGAGGGAAGTGGAAGAGCACCATGTAATCATTGGTTAGCTTCTCAATTTCACTCTGTTGGAGAAAGCAAGTTATACATAGACTTAAACATGTGTATGAGCATATAGCTCAATTTAAAGAAGTATACCATTTGGACACATTGTTAAATGACTGGCTAGTTCACGTTAGTTTGAAAGGTAGTATGGTACCTTGAGGTGCATGATGTGACCTTTGGACTTGATCCCCAGGTCTCGCATGTCCGTTTCCGTGAGCAGCAGCAGCCTCTTGCCTGTAATGTGGTTTTCCTTAAACAGGTCACCATACAGCTGCATGCCACTTGCACCCTCCCCTGAGAACGTGGAAAACAAATGCAAACGAAAGCACATCACATACACGCCAAACTGAAGGGTTCATTCATTTGACCATACCTACAGTTTGATAAATCTATAAGGTGAACATACCTGCCCCAAATATCTGCTGCATCCAAAAGTACTGTGGGGATGGAATTGGAAAAGCATTAATATTGAAATGGAGCCGCTCATATGGAGCCATGATGGTTATTAATGGCTAATTAGACATTTATATTTGTTGATACTGACCACATGTTCCTCTGTCCAGGAATGAATATGAAGGTTGGAAAGGAGCTGCGTGGAAAAAGACAAAACTGAAATAGTACCAGGGAATACTGCTCTAGTGGTCATATAATACAAATGTGTACAGCTCAAAGAAAGACATGTGCTGCCTATTCTTGATGTTTGGAGTCTAACACAAATCTTGCATTTAGCATTCATGTGTGCAAGTACAAAATCAGTGCATTTACATACAGTATACATGACAAAATACAAAATACAAAATAGATCATTCCAAGACAAGTTTACCATGCATTATAACAATGATTTCTGTAGCTATTGTGGTTTGCAATCAAGATGATTGCGTCCTAATGGTCTAACTCAAACCAAAATGTGTCCAATGTCCATCTGACTCGTCTTTCATGATGCATTTCAATGATAAATCATTTACTGTTCATTAAGTGTAATCGAGCAGAAAGTAGCCAGCTAAAATAAAGATTTCATCATTATGATCATGAGGCTGCTGTGTGGGGATAAAAACAATGCACCGGGGGATAGATGACAAAATGAATGACTAATCTGAGCATTCAATATTTGCTTCCCACGGCATCTGATAACAGCCCAGAGACTGAGCTGAATGGCAATCTCAACAGATCACATTCAAAGAGGGCCATTTCAGAATCAGCGCGATACATTTCTTTGCAGCCTCCTAAACTCCCTCACCCCCAGCTGCATTTTCCGTCTACTCCAGTGGTATGGTTCGGAAGTAAACACATTCAAAAACCCTCCCTTGCCCTACTGCCAAAGTTCCATTACAGATATTGCCTAATTAAAGTGACATAATATCACATTTCGTGCAGCCATATTGTATTTCACAAATGACTTGCATCGTTTATTAAAATCCAAAGCATATTGTTGACAAAGGGAAACAGATCTTAATTGATGAGAGGAGGGGAAAGCAGGGAAGTCAGCAGAAATTGCTCAGCCATTGGAATTCCTTTGACAGGGAAGAGGAGTTCAGTAGTTCACACCACTCTGCCCCCATGTGGAATGGGAGTATACTGTAGCAAGTTGATTGTCCTATAGAGGTGGACAAGCATTGGAAACCTATTGGCTAGTACGCTAGTGGCTACACCACAAATTCAAATACAATACGATTTTCAATCCACTTGTTCACTTAACTGCAATAGTAAAGGGCTTACATGTGTTACATATATATATATACTGTATGTTACAGGAGAAGGTCAATTTGGGAAATATATACGTTCCCCGTAACAAATTTGAAACAGTATATATTATAATTCAGAAATGTTCACAAGTTTTCACAAAAACAGACTGACACACATTTTCTGTTTTGACTGACAACGTTTACTTTACATGAACTATATGCATTTTTCTTCAGTCATAGGCTACCTGGTGCAATTAGACCGTTTATTTTTTTCTATTACAGTTTATGTTCACTTTGTAAGCAGGCATTGTCAGCAAGTGTAACATATACAATACAAATGGGTGTGCTGCACCAAGTATGAGTATTGCCCTGTACTTCTTGTTAATTAGCTAATGATAGAAATTCTGCCATTGATTATATGTGTGTTTGAATCCTTGAGGATTACAGTGAACATGGGTCTAATGCAAATCAATTAATGTAATACGAGAATGATTTCAGGTCTTACATGTAAAAAAATAATTTAAAAAAAACTTTTCATCTGAAGTTATATTTCTAATACCAGTCACATTTTCTTAATCTTCTCCTGGCATAAATCTTTTCACTCTTATTTTTTTGGCCACTTTTGGAATTTTGTGGTTGACAAACCTTTGATTTGTGACATTATTGTAACATTATTGAATTAGTTGTTCGATTTTGGCCACTCTTGTGTCAGCGAAATGTCACGTCATCAAAGCTTCGCCTCCTCAATGCAACTTGCTCACATGGCTCTTTCCGAATTCAAGGTAAACAAAACTGGGAAAACCAAGAGGACATTTGAGAAAACAGGAAGAGTGAAGAACCAAAGCAGGAAGTTCAATGTTTAATGAGAAAATGTTTATTGAGAAACAAGGAACAGTAGAGAAATTTTGCAGCAAAATGGGTTCACATCAAAAAGTGATCGGTCTGATAAAGTTATGGCACGCCATTAAAGAGACACTATTGGACTAATCCAAGTGATTTGACTAATCCAAGGAATTTGACTAATCCAAGGAATTTGACTAATCCAAGGTGATGTAGTTTGCATAGATCATATTGCAACTCTGGGCATTAGATGTCTAGAAAAAACCTTACAAAGTGGTTGACTTTCACACAAGGTAGTGTATCGGTTGGTTATAGTCTGTTAATGGATGTGTTTCAGACTAGGTTTAATAACTACACAACAGTATATAAAAAACATACATCAACTACGTAGAAAGAAGTCCAAGCTGCAGGGCCTAGGCGCAAGCTCTTGGGAGTCAAACAGAAAGATCCTTCATATTGGCTATGTTTAGAAGAGAAGAGCTCCTAGCAGAATTTACAGGGCATTTAGTGATGACACTCGTTAGGTGAGCTTTGATAGGCTCACTTTGGGGGTTGTTAAACACACGTTGGCCTGTGGTCAAAACTGTTGGTGCAGATGCAAACATATTTAGCTGGTAGATCATCTTTAGCTTAGAGAAGCCCTCTAAACAGTATTTCACATCCTCTCTCCAATGAAATACTGTTTTTTACTTAATATATCATTTGATTTAATTAAATGATTCCAGCACACGGTAGCGCTTTTACCACTGAATTAAGTGAATGAAGGTCGTATACGGTTGCCCTTGTCTGTGAGAACTTAGTCCTGTCAAGGTGTGGAAGTCTAAGGTCTATGGCACACCTCATAAACATCTTGATTATATGTATCTGTAACATGCTTCTTTCAACAAAGCACATGAACCAAGACTTTACTGGGGCCCTCATAGATAGACACAAACACCTACAGTGCACTTTACACCACTAAGCCATAGTATGGGGGCCTGAAATCCAAAGATTCCTGACAGTGTATGCAGAGAAAGGCACAGGAAACTTTCTCTCTCTCTCCTGCTGACACCAGTCTGGGTCAGCTGAGGGAAACATGTTCTTTCTCATCCTGGTGAGATACTTAATCACAGAAACTACGCTCCACCACATACAGAACAAATTGGCCACTCTTAATGTCAGCAAAATGTCACTTCATCATAAAAGCTTTGCCTCCTCCTTGCAACTTGCTCACATGGCTCTTTCTTCACAGCATGGCACTATACATCCAGTACATTAGGCATAAATGACATCCGTAAGGGCCACGTAGGCGAAAGGTTTCTAATACATTATGTTCATACAGCGTTTGAAAAAGAATGTATGCAAAAGAAAATGGATCGTTACAAAAACTATTAGTAATGAATTATCTAATGTAGCTTGTGTCCATAACACCAGTGATGTGAGAAGGAATATGCATGGGAGCTTGCCGCATGACCACAGTTTTGACACAGGTCAAAAGGATTGATCGACAGATGCTACTGAGTGGCCCATACATAGCTGGACCAATCAGTTCGCTCTAGTCACTGTCGTCTGACCAGTTGAAGTTTGACATCCCCAAGGCCATGTTGATTTTGCGGCCCTCTCTGACACTGCTGGACTTGGAAGAGTTCTGCTTGGCCTGCATGTTGACCTGCATGCCAGAGTGCAGGACGGGGCCCCCCATGTCCAAGGCAAACATGTCCCCAAAGCCCTTCATCATGGCCTGCAGACTCATCCCCTCCACCTCCCCGTTACTGGAGGATGTGATCTGACACGTCATCTCCGAACTGTTCGACTCCTCCGTCTTAGACTCATAGAACGACTCAGCGCTAATCTGAGCCGCCACAGGTAGGAACAGCTGAGAGGGAAAGATGGGGGAGGATAGGAAGGGCAGAAGAGGGAGGAAAAGAGGACGGGAAAGAAAAGGAGGGAAGGAAATTAGACCACATACACCAAGAGGAATGATGAAATGTGAAATCCTTTTTTACCCAATATAAAAGGTGATTGTCAAAAACTAGAAGAGTAGAGTTCAGCGATACAGTCAATTGGGTTATCAGAGAAGGTTGGACTGAAATGATTGGTCTACAGGACAGATTAAGGTAGAAGAAAGGGAGAAAACAAAGAATAAAGAGGTATTGACCTTCCTGACAATTGGAGAGCTAGCATGGTTATCTCTCAGGATGACGGTACTGATTCTTACACACTACAGTGCGTGTATCAATTTCAAGTCATGTCAAATTGATACCCAGGCAAAGAACTGTTAAGACAATACCAATGCATGGCTGTAGCATGCAATTACACAGCACAACGGACGTTTGGAAACCAAATGCAACCAAAAACTAGAAAGGTAATTTTCAGGTTAGATGTGTTAAATCAAATTCAATCAAATCAGGCAAAAGCAATTACAGAAACATGTGGCCAAGGCCTAGCGGGGCGTCGCTTTGGAAGCAGCAGAAGGAAAGGGTAGTACATACACACAAGCAGCAAAGACTCCCATTTCATCCCATATCAGCGTGACAACATTGGCATTACCAGCGTTGCAATTACACTGACCTCTAATTATGACTGATCGCCAATAGGAGCTCAGTAACAGTCACACACAGAGTAGCACGATGAGCTAATACCTCTACTCAACTCAAACGCCCATCAGTGAGACTCAGTGAACCAGAGCCTTAGATTTCCCCTCCATTCCATTTAATTCCGTTCCCCTTCATTCCAGACAGACACCGGGTCTTAAGCAACGTGAATTATTTGCTTCTCCTTGTGACAATGTGGACAGGACGTGGACCGTGACACATGGTGAAGATGGTGCTAAGTGACCAACACGGTGAAGGTGGTGCTAAGCTGGGGTGCTGTTCATGTTCAGTGGCTAGACACAGTGTGTGGTGGTTGTGGTTGTGCTGAGGGTGTTGGTGGCGTGGTGTGCAGTGGGTATAGGCTACTGAGGAACTTACCGGGGTGTTGGACTGCTCAATGAGCTTGCGCTCCCACATCTTCAGGCGACGTTCTCTCTCCTTCAGTTCCTGCTCTTTGCTGCTCAGATCCCGCTCCAACTTCTTCAGTCTCTCCAGTGTGGCCTCAATCTCACAGCTACAGTACAGACAGCATAGAGATGTGTTTAGAATCAAGCATTATCCACCTCATCACATCCAACTCCGCAACTTACAATACCGGTGTCAAACCATTGACTTGAGACACTTGTGCTAAACTCAAATTACAACTCATATCTCTCATTGACATCAATGCATTATACACAAAAGTTTGGAGTTATGAATGTATTTCTCAAGTTTGGATTCTGCCTTTTTAGAGATAGCCCACGGCCTCAGACGGTAGAGGAACACTTATAGTCCAGTGTCTTTGCTAATGGGGTTCAGCCACTGAGAGTGGTCAGGTCTGCTTTGCCCAGCAGGTGGGGCTGTGTGGCGCACCAACGGGTAGCCATGCTGTCAGGAGCCAAGACCATCTGCTCCCACAGTAACTATTTATAAACAGGCAATGTCAGGCATGTGAAGCAGACAGGAACTGCCGCCCCTCCCTGCACCCTCCCACTCCTCCTGTCCCTCCTCCCGTCTCTACCTCAAAGACTTTCCACTCATGCTCGAAACTTTCCTCGTGATTGATTCTCTTGCTTGTCGCTTTCCTGACCAACACTCTTGGTATTTCTCATCCTCCTACCCTGCTCTTCCCTGATGGAAAACCCCCATGAATTTCACATGTAATAGAATGAGATCTCATGTGATCACAAGTGATCTTTTGTGAATTGAATGTAATAACATGTGACAACATGTAAAACCAACATGGGATAACAAACTACGCATGTAAAAACATAATCTCGTGAAATGAAATGTGACACCATGAAACTACAAGTTTTATTACATGTGAAAGTCCAAATTCCAAATTTTAAGGTTTTCTGTTTACACCTGAATCACTATGATAACCATAATAGTTTTTCTTGAGTGTATTAAACAAAGCTGAGATGTACTTTGAAGTCCAAAGTGTAGAAATGGAGGTGAAATCAGTCATTGACACAGATATGGTAGTGTAGCAGAAAGATTGGAATGCTGTTAACCAAGAGGTTGTGGGGGCATGTTGAATAATGAATTACTGTATAAATATACAGACATCATCGACAGTGCATTCGGAAAGTATTCAGACCTCTTGACTTACAGCCTTATTCGAAAATGGACACAAAAAAAAAAGGTTTTTAGAAAAACAGAAATAACTTAATTATATAAGTATTCAGACCTTTTGCTATGAGACTCGAAATTGAGCTCAGTTGCATCCTGTTTCCATTGATCATCCTTGAGATGTTTCTACAACTTGATTGGAGTCCACCTGTGGTAAATTCAATTGATTGGACATGATATGGAAAGGCACACACCTGTCTTTATAAAGTCTCACAGTTGACAGTGCATGTCAGACCAAAAGGAGCCATGAGGTCAAAGGAAATGTCCGTAGATCTCAGAGACAGGATTGTGTTGAGGCACAGATCTGGGGAAGGGTACCAAAACATTTCTGCAGCATTGAAGGGCCTTGGTCACTCTGACAGAGCTCCAGCGTTCCTCTGTGGAGATGGGAGAATCATCCAGAAGGACAACGATCTCTGCAGCACACCACCAATCAGGCCTTTATGGTAGAGTGGCCAGACAGAAGCCCCTCCTCAGTAAAAGGCACATGACAGCCTGCTTAGAGTTTGCCAAAAGGCACCTAAAGGCCTCAGATCATGAAAAACAAGATTCTCTGGTCTGATGAAATCAAGATTGAACTATTTGGCCTGAATGCCAAGCGTCACGTCTGGAGGAAATCTGGCACCATCTCTACGGTGAAGCATGGTGGTGTGAGGATGTTTAACAGCGGCAGGGACTGGGAGACTAGTCAGGATCGAGGGAAAGATGAACGGAGCAAAGTACAGAGAGATTCTTGATGAAAACCTGCTCCAGAGCGCTCAGGACCACAGACTGGGGGGCGAAGGTTCACCTTCCCACAGGACAACGACCCTAAGCACACAGTCAAGACAACGCAGGAGTGGCTTCTGTCCTTAAGTGAATGTCCTTGAGTGGCCCAGCCAGAGCCTGGACTTGAACCCAATCGAACATCTCTGGAGAGACCTGAAAATAGCTGTGCAGCGACGCTCCCCATCCAACCTGACAGAGCTTGAGAGGATCTGCAGAGAAGAATGGGAGAAACACCCCAAATACAGGTGTGCCAAGCTTGTAGCGTCATACCCGAGTAGAGTCGAGGCTGTAATCGCTGTCAAAGGTACTTCAACAAAGTACTGAGTAAAGGGTCTGAATATTTATATAAAGGTGATATTTCCATTTTTTTTGTTTTGTTTTTTGTTTTATTTCTAAAAACCTGTTTTGCTTTGTCATTATGGGTTATTGTGTGTAGATTCATGAGAAAAAATAATTGAATCAATTTAGAGAAACAAAATGTGGAAAATGTCAAGGGGTCTGAATACTTTCCGAATGCACTGTATGTCAATGTCAAATTTGTACGTTGAAAACACTGTGGGTATTCCGGGGACATCCTAACAACTCACTTTTGTTTGCAGGGCATCATGTGAAAATGTGAATCCACATGTGAAGTGTCCCAAAACCATATGGTTTCACATGATTTCATATGTGAAAGGTTATGTGATCACGTGAAAATCCACATGTGAAACTTAATGTGAGATATCCTCACATGTGAAGTGTTCCAGAACCACATGGGTTCATGTGACTTCAACTGTGAAAGGTTATGTGATCACTTATGAAAATCCACATGTGAAACTCCATGTGAAATACACTACATGACCAAAAGTATGTGGACACCTGCTCGTCAAACATCTCATTCCAAAATCATGGGCATTAATATGGAGTTGGTCCCCCCTTTGCTGCTCCAAATGCTCTCCACTCTTCTGGGAAGGCTTTCCACTAGATGTTGGAACATTGCTGCGGGGACTTGCTTCCATTCATCCACAAGAGTATTAGTGAGGTCGGACACTGATGTTGGCGATTAGGCCTTGCTCGCAGTCGGCGTTCCAATTCATCCCAAGGGTTTCCGATGGAGTTGAGGTCAGGGCTCTGTGCAGGCCTGTCAAGTTCTTCCACACTGATCTCGACAAACCATTTCTGTATCAACCTTGCTTTGTGCATGGGGGCATTGTCATGCTGAAACAGGAAAGGGCCTTCCCCAAACTGTTGCCACAAAGTCGGAAGCACAGAATCATCTAGAATGTCATTGTATGCTGTAACGTTAAGATTTCCCTTCACTGGAACTAAGAGACCTAGTCCGAACTATGAAAAACAGCCCCAGACCATTATTCCTCCTCCACCAAACTTTACAGTTGGCACTATGCATTTGGGCAGGTAGCGTTCTCTTGGCATCCGTCAAACACAGATTTGTCCGTCGGACATCCAGATGGTGAAGCGTGATTCATCACTCCAGAGAACGTGTTTCCACTGCTCCAGAGTCCAATGGCGGCGAGGTTCACACCACTCCAGCCAACGCTTGGCATTGCGCATGGTCATCTTAGGCTTGGGTGCGGATGCTCGGACATGGAAACCCATTTCATGAAGCTCCCGACTAAACAGTTCTTGTGCTGAAGTTGCTTCCAGGGGCAGTTTGGAACTCGGTCGTGAGTGTTGCAACCGAGGACAGAAAATGTTTACGTGCTACACGGTTCAGCACTCGGTGGTCCCATTCTGTGAGCTTGTGGCCTACCACTTCATGGCTGAGCCATTGGCTGCTCCTAGGCATTTCCACTTCACAATAACAGCACTTTCAGTTGACCAAAGCAGCTCTAGCAGGGGAGAAATTTGACGAACTGACTTCGTCAGTTGCCATCCAATGAAGGTGCCACGTTGAAAGTCACTGAGCTCTTCAGTAATGACATTTTACTGCCAATATTTGTCTATGGAGATTGCATGGCTGTGTGCTCAATTTTATACACCTGTCAGCAATGGGTGTGGCTGAAATAGCCAAATCCACTAATTTGAAGGGATGCCCACACATTTTTGTATATATAGTGTATCATCACATGTGAAGTGCTCCAAAAATTGTGCAAAACGTGAAATCATGTGTTTTTCGGTAAGGGTTATACTATCTTTTAAATACCTCTCACATTTCCTACCCCAGCAATCTAACTTGCCCTTTCTTTCCCTCCCCAACTAATTCCCCCTGTCTGCTCTTCCTCTCTGAGCCAGACAGCTGCCAGAGAAACAGGGAAAATAGTATTTTCATGCTGCCCTGGACTATGTCCAAACTGCCTGAGTAGACTGCAACAAGACTGCCCTCTGAGCCATCATTACAGAACTGTGAGCAGCTTTTGACTGTCATATTTACACAAATGAGTGCATTGATAGCCTAATGAGACAGAAAGACACTGTTCACTGGACTAACAGTCTGTTAAGAGAGAGGAAACATACTGTGCCACCATGCCAGATCTAATATAGCCGACAACAGCGGTTATGCAAACAGGGTTGGAAAATAACACCCGCCACCCGCCAAATGCAGGTATATTTTGTAATTGGCGGGTAAGAATGTCTGTTTCACCAGCCACGTTGGCAGTTGGTCACACACACAGGCTGTCACACAGAGCATTTGGGAAAAGTATTTTTTTTTATCCAAACGCCACCTGTAGAAGTTGGATGAATTGACAAGAAAGGCTACTAAAGTGTGACTTTGTCCTCGTGTTTCTTGGCCAGTTATATCGTTTTGTATACACTCTAGGTTGTTTTTCAATGTTAGTTTGAGTTTGTTGCACCTGTCTGCTGCTATGAAGACATCACAGTCTGGGATTTTTGTCATCACAGACAAGCGAGTGCCCAAGGTACCACGGTAACAGCCCGTCCCTTAAAGGGGCAGCTGAACATTTTTGTCTCACCTAATGATTGTGCTTGATTGAGCATGGATCACTCCTAAAAACTTTTAATCATGAACTTTACAGACTATTCAGGCCGTTACATCAATATGAAAAAGAGGAGGATGTCATTGGCTTAAGTTGATTGGACAAAATCATTTTTGGTATCTTTTAGTTGTCACTGTATTAGACTAAGCATATGTGATTTGATGTTACATTTTTGAAGTTGAAATTCTGCTGGAATACTGGAGGCAGCTCCTGTTTTCGTTGCGACTTGCCGTAATCAGTAGTTGTTTAGTCGTCCGAAAATGTCAGAAACATTAACTTGCTTGACCATGCTGTAGGTCATGTATCTGTTTGTTACATGCAATACGCTTTGTGGACTTCACCGGACAGATGTTGCTCTCTCCGGTTTCTGATGAAACAAATGCTGCCTCCACTATTCCAGTTGAATTTATTCTCTACCACTGTCTTCTTATTGTCTCGGCCTCAGGTCTATATATCACGGAGAAGCATTTTTAAAACAATTTTGGCTGTGTACTTGAAATAATACAATGGCTATGAGGTGTCTGTCAGCTTTAATTTGAGGGTATTTTCATCCATATCGGGTGAACCGTTTAGAAATCACAGCACTTTTTGCAGTGGTGGAAAAAGTTGCCAATTGTCATACTTGAGTAAAAGTAAAGATATCTTAATAGAAAATGACAAAAAAAAGCGACAGTCACCCAGTAAAATACTACTTGAGTAAAAGTCTAAAAGTATATGGTTTGAAATATACTTAAGTATCAAAAGTAAATGTAATTGCTAAAATATACTTAAGTAAGAAAATAAAAAATATAAATCCTTTCAAATTCCTTATATTAAGCAAACCAGACGGCATCATTTTCTTTTCTTTTTTTTTACATTTATGGATAGCCAGGGGCATTCTCCAATTAACAAACGAAGTATGTGTTTAGTGAGTCTGCCAGATCAGGGGCAGTAAGGATGACCAGGGATGTTCTCTTGATAAGTGTGTGAATTGGATAATTTTCCTGCCCTGCTAAGTATTCAAAATGTAACGAGTACTTTGGGTGTCAGGGAAAATGTATGGAGTAAAACGTACATTATTTTATTTAGGAATGTAGTGAAGTAAAAGTAGTCAAAAACATAAACAGTAAAATACGGATACCCCAAGAAACTACTTACATAAGACTTTCAAGTATTTTTACTTAAGTACTTTACACCACTGACTATGTACATAGTCCCCCTATTTTAGGGGACCAAACGTATAGGGACAAATTCAGTTATAGTGGCAAGAAAAAGTATGTGAACCCTTTGTAATTACCTGGATTTCTGCATACATTAGTCATCAAATTTGATCTGATCTTCATCTTAGTCACAACAATAGACAAAAACAGTGTGCTTAAACTAATAACACAGAAATTATTATATTTATCTTGTCTATATTGAATACATCATTTAAACATTCACAGTGTGGAGTCCAATCAATGTGACGAGATTGGAGATGTTGGTTAGAGCTGCCCTGCCCTATAAAAAACACTCACAAAATTTGAGTTTGCTATTCACAAGAAGCATTGCCTGATGTGAACCATGCCTTTAACAAAAGAGATCTCAGAAGACCTAAGATTAAGAATTGTTGACTTGCATAAAGCTGGAAAGGGTTACAAAAGTATCTCTAAAAGCCTAGATGTTCATCAGTCCACGGTAAGACAAATTGTCTATAAATGGAGAAGGTTCAGCACTGTTGCTACTCTCCCTAGGAGTGGCCGTCCTGCAATGACTGCAACAGCACAGTGCAGAATGCTCAATGAGGTTAAGCAGAATCCTAGTGTCAGCCAAAGACTTACAGAAAAATCTGAAACATGCTAACGTCTCTGTTGACGAGTCTACAATACGTAAAACACTGAACAAGTATGGTGTTCATGGGAGGACACCACGGAAGAAGCCACTGCTGTCCAAAAAAAACATTGCTGCACATCTGAAGTTTGCAAAAGAGCACCTGGATGTTCCACAGCGCTTCTGGCAAAATATTTTGTGGACAGATTAAACTAAAGTTGAGTTGTTTGGAAGGAACACACACTGTGTGGAGAAAAAAAGGCACAGCACACCAACATCAAAACTTCATCCCAACTGTAAAGTATGGTGGAGGTAGCATCATGGTTTGGGGCTGCTTTGCTGCCTCGGGGCCTGGACAGCTTGCTATCATCGACGGAAAAATGAATCCCCAAGTTTATCAAGACATTTCGAAGGAGAATGTAAGGCTATCTGTCCGCCAATTGAAGCTCAACAGAAGTTGGATGATGCAACAGGACAACGACCCAAAACACAGAAGTAAATCAACAACAGAATGGCTTCAACAGAAGAAAATACACCTTCTGGAGTGGACCAGTCAGTCCTGACCTCAACCCGATTTAAAATGCTGTGGCATGAGCTCAAGAGAATGGTTCATACCAGACATCCTAAGAATATTGCTGAACTGAAACAGTTTTGTGAAGAGGAATGGTCCAAAATTCCTCCTGACCGTTGTGCAGGTCTGATCCGCAACTACAGAAAACATTTGGTTGAAGTTATTGCTGCCAAAGGAGGGTCAACCAGTTATTAAATCCAAGGGTTCACATACTTTTTCCACCCTACACTGTGAACGTTTACACTGTGTGTTCAATAAAGACATAAAAACGTATAATTGTTTGAGTGTTATTAGTTTAAGCAGACTGTGTTTGTCTGTTGCTGTGACTTTCAGTTGAAGTCGGAAGTTTACATACACTTAGGTTGGCGTCACTAAAACTCGTTTTTCAACCACTCCACACATTTCTTGTTAACAAACTATAGTTTTGGCAAGTTGGTTAGGACATCTACTTTGTGCATGGCACAAGTAATTTTTCCAACAATTGTTTACAGACAGATTATTTCACTTATCATTCACTGTATCACAATTCCAGTGGGTCAGAAGTTTACATACACTAAGTTGATTGTTTCTTTAAACAGCTTGGAAAATTCCAGAAAATGATGTCATGGCTTTAGAAGCTTCTGATAGGCTAATTGACATAATTTTTGTCAATTGGAGGTGTACCTGAGGATGTATTTCAAGGCCTACCTTCAAACTCAGTGCCTCTTTGTTTGACATCATGGGAAAATCAAAAGAAATCAGCCAAGACCTCAGAAAAAATATTGTAGACCTCCACAAGTCTGGTTCGTCCTTGGGAGCAATTTACAAACGCCTGAAGGTACCACGTTCATCTGTACAAACAATAGTATGCAAGTAGAAACACCATGGGACCACACAGCAGTCATACCGCTCAGGAAGGAGACGTGTTCTGTCTCCTAGAGATGAACGTACTTTGGTGCGAAAAGTGTAAATCAATCCCAGAACAACAGCAAAGGACCTTGTGAAGATGCTGGAGAAAACAGGTACAAAAGTATCTATATCCACAGTAAAACGAGTCCTATATCGACATAACTTGAAAGGCCACTCAGCAAGGAAGAATCCACTGCTCCAAAACCGCCATAAAAAAGCCAGACTACGGTTTGCAACTGCACATGGGGACAAAGATTGTACTTTTTGGAGAAATGTCCTCTGGTCTGATGAAACAAAACTGTTCAGCCATAATGACCATCGTTATGTTTGGAGGAAAAAGGGGAGGCTTGCAACCCGAAGAACACCATCCCAACCGTGAAGCACGGGGCTGGCAGCATCATGTTGTGGGGGTGCTTTGCTGCAGGAGGGACTGGTGCACTTCACAAAATAGATAGCATCATGAGGTATGAAAATTATGTGGATATATTGAAGCAACATCTCAAGACATCAGTGCGGAAGTTAAAGCTTGGTCGCAAATGGGTCTTCCAAATGGACAATGACCCCAAGCATACTGCCAAAGTTGTGGCAAAATGGCTTAAGGACAACAAAGTCAAGCTATTGGAGTGGCCATCACAAAGCCTGACCTCAATCCTATAGAAAACTTGTGGGCAGAACTGAAAAAGCATGTGCGAGCAAGGAGGCCTACAAACCTGACTCAGTTACACCAGCTCTGTCAGGAGGAATGGGCAAAAATTCACCCAACTTATTGTGGGAAGCTTGTGGAAGGCTACCTGAAACGTTTGACCCAAGTTAAACAATTTAACGGCAATGCTACCAAATACTAATTGAGTGTATGTAAACTTCTGTCCCACTGGGTTCACATACTTTTTTTGCCACTGTATATGTGTATTAAAGTTGTCAAAAGTTTAGTATTTGGTCCCATATGCCTAGCATGCAATGATTACATCAAGCTTGTGACTCTACAAACTTGTTGGATGCATTTCTGTTTGTTTTGGTTGTGTTTTAGATAATGTTTTTGCCCAATAGAAATGAATGGTAAATAATGTATCGTGTCATTTTGGAGTCACTTTTATTCTAAATAAGCATAGAATATGTTTCTAAACACTGCTACATTAATGTGGATGCTACCATGATTATGGATAGTCCTGAATGAATCGTGAATAATGATGAGTGAGAAAGTTACAGACGCACAGATATCATACACCCCCCCAAATGATAAGCTCCCCTGTAATGGTGAGAGGTTAGTATGTCTTGGGGGTATGATATTTGTGTGTCTGTAACTTTCTCACTCATCATTATTTACGATTCATTCAGGACTATCCGTAATCATGGTAGCATCCACATTAATGTCAAACGTTCTCACAAAGCCATTGAGCCTTCAGTGGGACAGTGGCATATTACCTCGTAGTAGAAGCATGGATAAATACACAGCTGCTGGCCCTGGCAGACTATTACACAGTAGCCAGGAGATCTGTCTGTGTGTAACCCAAACTGTGGTGGTCCAACCCAACCAGCACATAGCATCTGTCTGCACAGGGACTCCCTCCTGACCAGGGTGATGAGAAACCATAGCGCAATGCACCTGCAACACCTGTTTGCCTCTGAAGCACTACTCCACTCTTCTCCTGTTTCTTCACAATGATGATAGACAGCCTTGGAAGCTAGCTACCACCGTGCTTGATGTGCAACACATCCCTCTTTCTATCACACATGTTCTTATCAACTCTTGGTCTTGAGCGGCTCACCTGCAGGTGCATGCTTGGACATGACTTTATGAAGCGTTGTCAGTGTAGAAAAGCCCAAAGAGAGAGTAAGCAGTAGCAGCTGACACCCAGGCTGTGCTGAACACGACTAATCCTCCAGCTGCTCGTGCAGGCCAATTAAACACTTGGACTTGAAAAAGACCTTGATTATTTTATAGACCTTATGGGTATAGAGAGGAAGAATATACAGATGGGGGATTCTTTAGATATTTGATGCCTTTATGTTATCGGTGCAATTATAAATATCTACTGTATATGCACACTGCAATGTCCCTTCAGGCATTTAGCGGCCCACAAAAGCAGCACTTGCGCATACACTGAGTGTATAAAACAGTAGGAACACCTGCTCTTTCCATTACATAGACTGACCAGGTGAATTCAGGTGAAAGTGTTGATCCCTTATTGATGTCGCTTGTTAAATCCACTTCAATCAGTGTAGATGAAGGGAAGGGGCAGGTTAAAGAAGGATTTTTAAACCTTGAGACATGGATCGTGTATGTGTGCCATTCAGAGGGTGAATGGGCAAGTCAAAAGATTTAAGTGTTTTTGAACGGGGTATGGTAGTAGGTGCCAGGCGCACCAGTTTGAGTGTGTCAAGAACTGCAACGCTGCTGGGTTTTTCACGCTCAACAGTTTCCCATGTGTATCAAGAACGGTCCACCACTCAAAGGACATCCAGCCAACATGACACAACTGTGGGAAGCATTGAAGTCAACATGGGCCAGCATCCCTTTGGAACGCTTTCGACAACTTGTAGAGTCCATGCCCAGACGAATTGAGGCTGTTCTGAGGGCAAAAGTCAGTGTAACTCATTATTAGGAAGGTGTTCCTAATGTTTTGTTCACTCAGTGTAGATAGGCGTATTTGAAACACGTCTGGCATCTCCTTAGGCTCTAGCAGTGTGTTGGTCTAGAAGAGATAGGAGGACGCAGTCTGATACAGTATGATCTCAGTACCTCCATTCAGCCTTGTTGTGTAGGAAGGAGTTGCACTGTTCAGGAAGCTTGCTGTCATTGGACATGGACTCCAGGGTTGTAAGGATATGTTTGAACATTGGTCTTTCCTGCATGGAAACAAAAGCAAAAACATAGTGTGATATTCATAAGCAGACATGTAGGATATCTATTCATGACAATTCGACTGGTCTCTTGACCGTATGTGACATAAAATGAATCGTTAGTATTATCCATTGTAGTACGGACTTGTGTGCCGAGTCTGTTGTGCACAGTGGATATGTGTGGGTGTGTAGGTATGCGTGAGCATAGAATTACCTACACTACCGTTCAAAAGTTTGGGGTCACTTAGAAATGTCATTGCTTTTGAAAGAAAAGCACATTTTTTGTCCATTAAAATATAATCAAATAGATCAGAAATATAGTGTAGACATTGTTAATGTTGTAAAGGACTATTGTAGCTGGAAACAACCGATTTTTTATGGAATATCAACATAGGTGTACAGAGGCCCATTATCAGCAACCATCACTCCTGTGTTCCAATGGCACGTTGTGTTAGCTAATCCAAGTTTATCATTTTAAAAGACTAATTGATCATTAGAAAACCCTTTTGCAATTATGCTAGCACAGCTGAAAACTGTTGTTCTGATTAATGAAGCAATAAAACTGGCCTTCTTTAGACTAGTTGAGTATCTGGAGCATCAGCATTTGTGGGTTCGATTACAGGTTCAAAATGGCCAGAAACAAAGAACTTTATTCTGAAACTCAGTCTATTCTTATTTGGAGAAATTAAGGCTATTCCATGCGAGAAATTGCTAAGAAACTGAAGATCTCGTACAACGCTGTGTACAAAAAATAAATGTGCTATTCTTTAAAAAACAAGGACATTTCTAAGTGACCCCAAACCTTTGAACGGTAGTGTGTGTCATTTAAAAGGATCTGTGTGTGTGAGGATGTCGTACCTTTGGCTCAGTCACCCAACACTTCCTCATCAGCTCAGCGAAACTAGTTGGGCAGCTACTGGGAATGGTTAATCTCTGGAACAGACAGACAGGATCACAGTCACACACACACTCACTGTTCCCGTTTCCCTGAAAGGATTGCAGTAGTTTCAGCTTTCAGTTCTGAGGTCGGGATATTGGTAGAGTATTCATGTCAGGAGGCCGGTCAAATACACTGATGACTCATGTGACTGGAGACTGTGAATGCAGACATTGCACGAGTGGGATCAATTGGCTTCGGCCCATATGACGATCTCCCTACTAGCTATGCTGGTGTGTGATGACTGAAATGATTCCTGTACAGATGCACTGGCTCATTACGAAAGACTGTCAGGTATGTGTCTCTTCACAAAATCTATTAGCATAGATAAAGGAAGCTGCAGCTGTTCCTAGAAGACTGCATAACGAGTAAAAGGGACAAAACAAGCGTAGCTGTACCGTACCTCACTCTTCTCCACCACCAGCCAGGCGACTTGTAAGCCCTCCAGGCCTTTAAAGGGAATCTCCCGGGTGAGCATCTCCCACAGAACCTGACACAGGGAGAGACGTCGTGGTCAGTCAATGAGCATAACGCTTCTAGCCCACAGACTGCATGGTCTGCTCAGGGTCTTCCACTGAACTGAGACACAATACAGACTAACTCTTTACATTTTCGATACCATATTAGGAGAACGGAAACCTTGCATGATATAAAATGGAGGGCTTGTTTGAAAATGCTAATTATACCCATCACTCATTTTATTATACCCATCACATCATTTATAAGACGAGTAAATATCATTGTTCACTATGTAAGTAAATCCTTGTGTAAGTGAAAGCCAGGTGATTGTGATAGAGCAGTGTGTTGACCCAGACGCTTTCCTGGCCTGAACCCAGGTCCTGCTCTGTTTGTACACTGACTGTTTATGACACTCAAGAGTCAAGCCCTTGGCTGGCTGGGTGACACAGAACGCGCCTCATATGCTCTGTCACTCCACACTTCACACCTTCTCCGTCACCACGCAGGAATGTGGCCAAGCAGTCATACACACAGGCTGGCAGATACGGTGCCTTCACAAAGCAGACTTTTTCCACATTTTGCTGTGTTACAGCCTGAATTTAGAATGTATTAAATTGAGATTTTGTGTCATTGATCTACACACAACACCCCATAATATCAAGATGGAATTTTGTTTATAATTTATATAAAATTTAAAGCTGAAATATCTTGAGCCACTAAGTATTCAACCCCTTTGTTGTGGCACGCCTAAATAAGTTCAGGGGTAAAAATGTGCTTAACAAATCTTATAAGTTCATGGACTCATTCCATGTTAAATAAAAGTGTTTAACATGATTTTTGAATGACTACGTCATCTCTGTACCCCACACATACAACTATCTGTAAGGTCACTTAATCGAGTAGTGAATTTCAAGCACAGATTCCACCACTAAGACCAGGGAGGTTTTTCAATATCGATATACCGACATCAGACGCTGAATATCCCTTTGAGCATGGTGAAATTATTCATTAGGCTTTGGATGGTGTATCAGTACACCCAGTCACTACAAAGTTACAGGCGTCCTTCCTAACTCAGTTGCCGGAGAGGAAGGACACTGTTCAGGGATTGCACCATGAGGCCAATGGTGATATTAAGACAGTTACAGCATCCAATGGTTGTGATATGAGAAAACTGAGGATGGATCAACAACATTGTAGTTACTCCACAATACTGACCTAAATGACAGAGTGAAAAGAAGGAAGCCTGTACAGAATAAAAATATTCCAAAACATGCATCCTGTTTGCAACAATCCACTTAAAATGTTGCAAAGAAATTAACTTTTTGTCTTGAACACTAAGTGTTATGTTTGGGGTAAATCCAATACAACAATAGTCATTTACAACATTAACAATGTCTACACTATATCACTGAGTACCACTCCCCATATTTTCAAGCATAGTGGTGCCCGCGTCATGTTATGGGTATGCTTGTCATCGACAAGGACTACTGCATTTTTTTTGTGATAAAAAGAAACGTAATACAGCTAAAAGAACAGGCAAAATCCTAGAGGAAAAACTGGTTCAGTCTGCTTTCTACCAGACACTGGGACACGAATTCACCTTTCAGCAAAATCTAAACTGGAGTTGCTTACCAAGATGACATTGATTGGTCTTGAGCGGCCTAGTTACAGTTTTGACTTAAATCGTCTTGAAAATCTATGGCAAGACTTCAAAATGGCTGTCTAGCAATGATCCACAATCAACTTGACAGAACCTGAAGAATTTTTAAAAGAATAATGGGCAAATATTGTGCCATCCAGGTGTGCAAATCTCTTAGATACTTACCCCAAAAGACTCACAGCTGTAATCACCGCCAAATGTGCTTCTACAAAGTATTGACTCAGAGGTGTAAATGAGATATTTCTGTATTTCACATGCCAACATTTCTAAAAACATGCCTTCACTTTGTCATTATGGGGTATTGTGTGTAGATGGTCGAGAAAACAATGATAAGTCAAGGGATATGAATACTTTCTGTACACACACACGCGCACAGCCATGCGTAGTGACACACACACAAACACCCACACACACACTAACATATGCCAAGGCTTCATATTCTCTCTCTACTCAGGGGTGACAGATTACATTTTCTGATGATGATAAGAATGAGGCAGAAAACATATGGAATCGCTGTTAGTACTTCTACAAAGGTCAATAATGCCACTCACGTCTACTTTTCAAGTGGATGTAATGCAGGCATGAAAATGTCATCTCTGAAAAGTCTGTTCTTTCAAGTGCTAGGTACTGTTTGATTGACAGTTTACACTCTCGACCGACCATGAAGTTGCAACAGTGACATTACAGCTATTTCTTTCCCAAGCTGGTTCAGTCCCTAAATCTCCTCTGATGGTTTCTGTAGTTAAATTACAGTATACTACTGTAAATAAAATTCCACCTATAAGTCGATACATATGGACATCACATGCAGATTGTCTTGCAGAATCAGTTTGAGAATAAAAATAGCCCAGTCTAAGTAACTATGGACTCCCGAGTGGTGTAGCCATCTAAGGCACTGCATCTCGGTGCGACACTACAGTCCCTGGTTCGAATCCAGGGTGTATCACATCTGGCCATGATTGGGAGTCCCATTGAGCGGCGCACAATTAGCCCAGCGTCATCCGGGTTTTGCTGGGGTAGGCTGTCATCGTAAATAAGAATTTGTTCTTAACTGACTTGCCTAGTTAAATAAAGGTTACACAACTATTGTACTGACTATCCAACAGCTGATCTGTGGTCAGTGTGTGTCCTATGTGTTGGTCACTTACCACACCGTAGGAGTAGGTGTCACAGGTCTCAGACACGGGCAGGCTCTGGATGACTTCCGGGGCCATCCAGGGGAACGTGCCTACCAGGGACATGTGTGTGGTGTGGGAGTGGAACCGGGATGCCCCAAAATCACAGATCTAAACAGGGGGGGAAACAGGTGGTCCTGGGATTTAGCAAGGGTTGGGGATCAAACCATTTTGGGTGAAGCCAGTATGCAAACGTCAGATCCCTTGCATGTGCAAACAAATGTACCTTAAGAACTTTGTCTGCCGTCACAACCACTGCAATAGAAAACATATTTTTCAGGTCAGGAGAATGTGTATTTTTAGTTCTTCTAATTCAGCTTATGTAATATTTGCCTCTAGCTATAGACATAATCAATTTGACCAGATATCTTTTGTACAGACTGAAACAGACACAGAGATCATGCAGATGGATCTGAAACCTTACCATTCCTGGACTTCAGATCCCTGTGGATAACCTTGACCGGGGCCTCTGAGTGTAAATAGTGCATGCCTAATGGAGAAATAAAGCACATTTCATCTGACTGAGATCAATGTGCAACCAGCAGAGGTAAACAAGGCTGTGTTCGTCTGTGCTCTCCTCCATGCCTCCCTTTCAATGCTCATTTCTTATGCAAACTAAGGACATAGATTAATCACATTTAGGCCTACATGTTTTGACTTCACTTGTTCTCAGTGAGACTGAATTCTATAACAAATATGCCTAGAATAACAATGAGTTGGAATAGACCATAAGCGGACAAATCTGAAATATATTCTATTGCTAAGTTGGTAATGAGCTAAAACAAATGTGGAATCTCAGTGGGTGGTTTAGTTAAGTAGCATTGCCTGGTTTAAAGTAGATCCTACAATGAATCGTGACTGTACCTTTGGCAATCTCCATGGCCCAAGTCATGACCTGTCCCAGGTCCATCTCCTCACTCTCCGCACTGGACAGATAGTCATACAGGGACCCTCCACCGGCATATTCTGTGGGAAACACATACAGTACTAAGACTCCCAAATCTACACTTACATTGCACTGCACCCTTAGAGAAAAGGGTTCCAAAAGGGTTCTTCGGCTGTCCCCATAGGAGAACCCTGTTTGGTTCCAGGTAGAACCATTTTGGGTTACATGTAGAACCCTCTGTAGAAAGGGTGGAACCCAAAAGAGTTCTACCTGAAACCAAAAGGGTTCTACCTCCAACCAAAAAGGGTTCTTAAAAGGGTTATCCTATGGGGACAGCCAAAGAATCCTTCAAGGTTCTAGATAGCACCTTTTTTTCAATGTGCAATATCAAATATATCTGTATAATTTAAACCGTATCTCGTTCAGAAATCATGAGTTAATAAAATATGTAAGACTATATGTCCTCTATTTGTGAATAGACCGTTTGGTTTATACAGTAGTTAAGAGAGAGCAGTTGAAGTCCCGTTTACAGTCCTGTCCTCTGTTCTGTCATTGACCTGTCAGAAGAGATGAGCTCATTAATCACAATGCATTGAGGAAACACTACTAACCCAGCTTAGCACCCTGAGTGTCCCTGTTCCTCTGTTCCTTCACCACATACTCTTTAACATTTAACTGCGGTGGGCTAAATCAGCGTCACACAGAGTGATTCTTGGTAGTCTTAAACAAATCTACTTTGAAACAAAAGTATACACCTCACACACATGGTTATGGGCTTAAAAACAAGAAGACACCTGTACCATGTCAGATATAGACTTAAAACGTATTCCATTTTGAGTTTAAATCCCAATATTACACTTTACATACATCACAGAAGACTAAAATATAACAAAACCATTCAGCTTAAAAAAATAAATAATGTTGATTAATTCTGAAATTCTGAAAAATATGACTAAAATTCCGGTCACACTTTGGACATTCGACTGCTGGAAAGGGGTACTACTCTATCAACCTCACTCAAACTCACTGTTCAAACACCTGCGGCCTACGCTCTTGTGCACAGTTCTCCTGTCATTGTGATTCCAGCTGTAACTCTCCATATCCAAATGAAGTCAAGGTGTATGGCCACACAAAGTCCCCATATACCGTAAATTATTACAGACAGGTACATGGCACTGTTAATACCATCCCTGTAAAACAATGTTGATATAATGTTCAAGAAGGATCATGGCAAATCATATTACTCAAATGAAATAGTTTCCCCAGACCAGTAGTGAAGGGAAACACACTAACAATAGAAGCATTATGTGGACTTGAATGCTTTGCTACTCAATGCAACACCTCCTTCAAAAAAAGCCTGCCAATAAACATTGTTAAATCACTGAGACACTTCAGTACCGGGGAGACAGAGAGACAGACACACAGCGTTCCAGTCGCTCCACGAACTATAAAGTGGCCTGACAAAGACAGATGGCTAAAACTGATGTTATCTGATATCAGCTAGACTAGAGGGAGTCGGATGGTCGCGCGATCAAAACGTCTACGTCACCTCATAAAATAGTGCAAACAAGAATCAACCTTGAGGGAAGGAACCAGGCCTATACTTGTCATTAATAATATTAATTGACCTGACCATATTATGCCCTATTATAAATCCAGGAAGGATGTAGGTTATTGAACTAGTCATTTACAGTGTGTGTGTTTTAGAAGCGAGCACCAGGACTTCCTACGGATATTTTTTTTTAAATGGTAATGTCCGATGAAGGCTGTAACTACAAAAACCAGTTCTGTGAAAATGGTTAATTGTAATGGTATTGCATGATTAGGTCCGCCTACTGGAAAACAAATACTGAGCTATCTCAATATAATATCTCTTAGATAGGCTCACTTTTTAATCATTTGGCTCTGTACTTTGTACTTTTTTACAAGACTGGCAAATTCCATAGATAATGCATCTTCCTGAACTGCTTTCATCATACAACGTTTTACTATCAGTCACAGTTTAGCCTCTCAAAGTGAGTATGAAGCATGAGTTAACTGAAAGGAATGATATAACCTGCTATGACATTAAAAAGTGAGCTTTTCTCTAGTAAATGTAGGTAGTTATTGACAAACTCTTTGCCACGTGGGTCAGCAGAGACAAATGTCTTCACCTGATAGATATTTAAGCAATAAGGCCCAAGGGGGTGTGGTATATGGCCAATATACCAAGGCTAAGGGCTGTTGTTATGCACGACGCAAAGCGGCCATATACCACAAACCCTCAAGGTGCCTTATTGCTATTACAAACTGGTGACCAACATAATTAGAGCAGGAAAAACAAATGTTTTGTCATACCCGTGGTATACGGTCTGATATACAATGGCCTTCAGCCAATCAGAATTCAGGGTTCAAACCACCCAGTTTATAATGTTTGTTAGATAGCTGAGACAACCGTCCCTGATATATGAGCAGCCAGGGGACATTTATAACAGAGCTGATGAATGTGGAAATGACATGGTCAGAATGGTCATTAACATTGTTTCCTTTATCTCTTGCTAATTAGATTCTGCTTTGATAAATATAGACAGCAGCTCCTTGACAACCAGCCAACCCCTTCTCTCGCACTCACATAACACTGGCCGGAGGAGGGAAATGTCAAGTCTGAGAACTCTGTGAAAGATTTCAACATTACTGCCTTGTAACCGACTATAACAGTACCGGGCTAATATATGACTGTATTTTAAGACATAAACAGAGGGAAGCAAGCAGAAACATCAAAGGAGCATCTTTTTCCATCTAGCAACGTTTCCTGATTACAAAGATATGAGGGTATTTTCCAATTCCTCAATCCATGAAGTAGCACACAACATTTATGCAATGGGATTTAGGTTTTTCCCAACTAGGACAGGAAGTTTCCATACAACAGCCTTCCATGATCTATGAAAGTAGAGAAGGAGCCGGCAGAGTAAGCGTGGGAGTGTGGGTGGGTAGAATGGGAAGGAATACATGTCATAGTTAAATGTCATTTGTCTAAATCATCCTAAAAGCAGTGGTTGAACACTTCCAAAATGACCTGATTGCTTAGGTCACTGTTAAGCCAGACCGTGAGAGGAGATCACAAGCAAAAGGACAAAGACTTAAGCTTGCCCAAACAAGGAGTTATAGGGAACAAAGATAGAATCAAGTCTGAAGCATACCAGAATGTACCATAAAATGAGTGTAGAGCATGCTTAAAACCCCCTAAGGAAGAGATTAGGGAGGAAATAGAGTAGGTAAACTCCTAGTAGTAAAAGAAGGTAGAAAATTAAAGTCAATAGTAAATAAATATCTAGAGTGAGCAGTGAGCAGTGAGCAGTGAGCACTGTCCTATTCCTATCAACAGCAGTGTTATTCACCACTCACTGGCTGAGAGAAGTTCATAGCTAACATCCTAATCATGGGAGCGTTCAGTCTGCCAATGACTGCCATGTGATAAGATATTCAGAACATGAGCAGGGAGAGGACTGTCACATGGCATGAACTTTAGAAACATTCAACATGAACAAAAAGCCAGCAACATGTTATCTTACTGAACCCTAAAGTCATCTACCAATACTGTTAATATAGACCACAGCACCATTCAGTTCTAAGCAAACAAAATAGCTGTGAAACAAGCATGAACAGATGGTGATTCCTGGTTTTCCATTAACACGACGGATGTAAATGTGGTCTGAAGCTGCTGTGGAGATAATAGCTGTGGTTACTATTGGATGACAAACTAACACGATAAGGGTTGCATGGACTTACCAGTGACGATTCCATAGTTGGGTGCTTCAAGGATCGCCCCATAGAACTGAATGATGTTGCGATGGCTGAGTACACTGAGGATTTCAGCCTGAACAAAAAACACGGAAAACAAAAGATACAGACGGAATAACAGCGTGGCAAATGTTGTTGCAAAACGGGACTGTGTTGCATTTCCATCCAAAATGAATTGGCTTGACTATGCATTATGTTAAGCTGCTGAAGATCAATGGATATCAGTGAACTATTTCTTGAAATAAAGACTCGAAGTTATGCACACCCCGCTATAGGCCTGGAGATCAAATAGAATATGCATGAATAGGTATATCAGATGTGTTTTTTGTCTTAAGACAATGAGGCCATCACTTACACGAAATCTCCAGACTAAGAAACACTTGCTTTAATTGGTCTTAATATGATCTCTCATTTGGCAATAATCTTTCTTTAAAGCATACAGTATGTGCCAATTCTGTGCACAAAGCGAGGAGGAGCATAATGACTATGACTGATGGGTCCCAAAAGTCACCACAACCCACTAAATGGGAGCAATTAAAATGATTGCTACACCGACAATTAAAAAGTATATGAAAAGCCTCTGCAATTACGACTCCTACCTCATTTTCGATCTTGAGTAGCTTTTTCACCGCCACTTCTTTGTCCTGAGAGATCCACCTGGCTCGGTACACGCTCCCGAAGCTGCCGCCGCCGCAGTTCTCGTGGAAGTGGATGTCATCAAACTTGATTTGCACGAAGGAGGCACTAAGAGACGACATCTCATAATGACACTCAGACCCAACTCGACGTGTGTCTGTCTGTCTGCCTGTCTGGAGGACCACAGGGAAGGAGACAGTGGAGGAGGAAGAAGAAGAAGCACAGTTCACTAAAACGCTTTTTCTTCGAGAACCAATGCTCAAATCTGTCTCAGGTTTGTTCCCCAAAAAAGACCCCTGATTCCTCAAGTAAAAGTCCTGCACCGGTGGTACACTAAAAGAACAGCTGTACACTAGAGCACACCATTAGAGAGTGTGTGACTGGATGTGCTGCTAACAGTACCCCAGGGAGGCCTCTGTGCCATTGGCTATGCCTGCCCGGAGTGGCACCGTGATATCTCTCATCTCAGCCAGTGATTTACGGGACATTCAACGTGCCTGCCTGCCCCAGACCGACGTCACACAGTCACCACTACCAGTAAGCACTGAATGAGTGGCCCAGGATCCTCTGTCAGCTTGAATAAGGACTATGGCATCCCTGGCATGCATTCTCCCTCTGCTGTGATCACTTTGCACAAAATACACGCGGCCAAAGCCACAGACTATTCCAGAACAGTCTAGAGTGGTCTGTACATGTAAGGCTAGTGAGTTAGACACAGCAGAGCTCATAAAGGGATCGCACCCTCTAGTTTCCCATGAATCACTGCAAACTTGGAACGGCACACTATCACTACACACTTGTTTTAAAAAACAAACTCAAAGAAGGTGCTACACCTCTAATTCTATTTTCAAAGAACAGTGACTATGTTTTCCTAATGTATATCAATTGCAATGTTTAGGGAGAGGGAACACCTGACCAAAGCATCAAACTTGTGCCCACAGACAATGAGCACCTTTTGTTTTCACATAACCTAAATGCATCCTGTAAAGAAATAATCCCTACATTACAGGAAATTGTAGCTCGGCTATTGTTCATAAGTTACCCATTTACTGCTCAGCAATTATGGCTTTTAAGAGGCTCTTACTTGGACCTGAATCAGGATTGCTATCCAACCCAGCAGAAAATGCCTCCATTGTCACAGAGGGGAGTCAATGCTCTCTGTTAATGTATGGCTATTCATGCTATACTTAGCCTCACACCAATCTTCCCAGTACATGAGCAGCTCTGACATTGTCTGTTGCCACTCAAGACGCCAGGGTTGCTGGATGTTATTGGAGCACACACTCTACTTTAGGGCTCGTTTCTGCCTGTCCTCACTGGAAAGTAAACACTCCACTGCAGACATTGAAATAATGGACCAATACCCATGTGGAAATATACTCTGCAGATAGTAAAAATGTATTTTAAATAATCAAATGTATTGAATTACCTCATCTGCTTTACCCATCTATATCGTCCCTGTGATGGATGTCATTACTGTAAATATTGATATAGGTTTAACTCAGCTATATCAACAAACACTGTAAGTGTCCCATCAGGAATTCCTAACTTCAGCTCCAGAGAAGCTGCAGTGTTTAAACTCTACCATTTTGATTACGTACAAAATCAAAATGACTCCAGGGATGTACAGTCAATAATTCAGCCAGGGAAAAACAGCACTAAGGATGAAACAAAACTTGATCAGCTGATGTTCAGGACAGTGATACTACACTGAATAGGCTACCGTGTATCAACTACATTGTATTGTGGACAAAATGTTGGATGGTCAAGATTGTCCTCTTTACTCTCCTCAAACCTAAGATAATGCATTTGATTCAAGAAAAATGTAATATGCAATTTGTGGCATAAACCGCTATAAGTACTAATATTACTAGCTCATACTAGTATAGATACTGGTGCACCCAAGAGGACAGAGCTTGTTACAACTACTGTGTTTGGAGAGAGATCACCATATCACCATATCAAGGAAAACAATGGGTGAGCTAGTGTATGGGAAGGGACCATTGCTCATTGGTGTTTATGCTGCTGCATGCACCACACCCAAAATATGTATAAGCTACCCACTGAGCAAAAACTGGTTGAAACGTTGTTTCAAGAAGAAAATGTCATGTGATGATGTTGAAACAACGTGGAACATTTATTGGATTTGCAAAAAGTCATCAACGTCAGGGAATTGTAACTTTTTTCAATGACATGGCAACATGTTTTATTGATTTCATGTTGAATTCACGTTAGTTGACGACTCAACCAAATGTAAATCAAAACTAGTCGTTGAAATGAAGTCTGTGCCCAGTGCGTAGTGCAAGGCTGGGATTCATTCCAACCTGCCATAGCAATGTTTACGCAGTGTCTTTACAATACTCATCCTGTCCCCACACACTTCTAATTCTGAAAGCTAAAGCATACCTGTGAGGGGAGTCGCTCTGGTAGTAGCTGTAGGTTTTTATACAGTACCCAAGACCAGTCTGAGTAAATTTGACCATGGGTGTCATGGCTGTCGACAAAAGAGGACCAAGGTGCAGCGTGGTAATTGTACATCTTCTTTTAATAGTAGATGTCACCAACAAAACAATAAACAATAGCAAAACAAACTGTGAAGCTTAAGGCAATGTGCCATCAAACAAAGTTAACTTCCCACAAAGACAGGTGGGAAAAAAGGCTACCTAAGTTTAGTTTCCAATCAGAGACAACGACAGACAGCTGTCCCTGATTGAGAACCATACCCGGCCAAAACATAGAAATAGAAAATCATAGAAACACAAAACATAGAATGCCCACCCCAACTCACGCCCTGACCAAACCAAAATAGAGACATAAAAATAATCTCTAAGGTCAGGGCATGACAGTACCCCACCCCAAAGGTGCGGACTCCGGCCGCAAAACCTAAACCTATAGGGGAGGGTCTGGGTGGGCATCTATCCGCGGCGGCGGCTCAGGTGCGGGACGCAGACCCTGCTCCACCGCTGGCTCACCCCACTTTGGTGGCACTACTGGTGCGGGGACCCTCGCCGCCGACCCCGGACTGGGCACCCTCGTTGCGGGCCCCGGACTGGGCACCCTCGTTGCGGGCCCCGGACTGGGCACCCTCGCTGAAGACTCCGGACTGGAGAACGTCGCTGGAGGCTCCGGACTGGAGGCCGTCGCTGGAGGCTACGGACTGGAGAAAGTCGCTGGAGGCTCCGGACTGGAGAAGGTCGCTGGAGGCTCCGGACTGGAGAAGGTCGCTGGAGGCTCCGGGCTGGAGAAGATCGCTGGAGGCTCCGGGCTGGAGAAGGTCGCTGGAGGTTCCGGACTGGAGAAGATCGCAGGAGGCTCCGGACTGAAGGCCGTCGCTGGAGGCTCCGGACTGGAGAACGTCTCTGGAGGCTCCGGGCTGGAGAACGTCTCTGGAGGCTCCGGGCTGGAGGCCGTCGCTGGAGGCTCAGGGCCGGAGGCCGTCTCTGGAGGCTCCGGTCCGGAGACCGTCTCTGGAGGCTCCGGGCCAGAGACCGTCTCTGGAGTGGAGAGACACACAGGAGGCCTGGCTCTGGGAGCAGGCACAGGACTCACCAGGCTGGGGAGACATACAGGAGGCTTCTTCCTTGGCCGAGGCACCGGATACACTGGGCCATGGAGGCGTACTGGCGGTCTCGAGCGCAGAGCTGGCACAACCCGTTCTGGCTGGATGCCCACTTCCACCCGGCAAATGCGGGACGCTCGCACCGAGCACACTGGCCTGTGAATGCTCAACTGAGACACAGTGCGCATCACCCCATAGCACGGGCCTGACCAGTCACATGCTCGCCATGGTAAGCACGGGGAGTTGGCTCAGGTCTCCAACCTGACTCAGCCACACTCCCCGTGTGCCCCCCAAAAATGTTTTTTGGGGGGTTGCCTCTCGGGCTTCCTTGCCAGCTTTGTTCCTTCATAACGCTGCCGCTCCGCCTTAGCTGCCTCCAGTTCCTCCCTTGGACAGCGATACTCCCCAGCCTGCCTCCAGGGTCCCTTACCATCCAGGATCTCTTCCCATGTCCAGGAGTCCTCTCTACCACGCTGCTTGGTCCTTTGGTGGTGGTGGGAAGTTCTGTCACGGCTGTCGACAAAAGAGGACCAAGGTGCAGCGTGGTGAGCGTACCTTTTCTTTTAATAGTAGATGTCGCCCACAAAACAATAAACAATAGCAAAACAAACTGTGAAGCTTAAGGCAATGTGCCATCAAACAAAGTTAACTTCCCACAAAGACAGGTGGGAAAAAAGGCTACCTAAGTTTAGTTCCCAATCAGATACAACGACAGACAGCTGTCCCTGATTGAGAACCATACCTGGACAAAACATAGAAATAGAAAATCATAGAAACACAAAACATAGAATGCCCACCCCAACTCACGCCCTGACCAAACCAAAATAGAGACAGGGTCAGTCATGGTCTGGGGCGGTGTGTCACAGCATCACCGGACTGAGCTTGTTGTCATTGCAGGCAAACTCAACGCTGTGCGTTACAGGGAAGACATTCTCCTCCCTCATGTGGTACCCTTCCTGCAGGCTCATCCTAACATGACCCTCCAGCATGACAATGCCACCAGCCATACTGCTCGTTCTGTGCGTGATTTCCTGCAAGATAGGAATGTCAGTGTTCTGCCATGGCCAGCGAAGAGCCCGGATCTCAATCCCATTGAGCACATCTGGGACCTGTTGGATCGGAGGGTGAGGGCTAGGGCCATTCCCCCAAGAAATGTCTGGGAACTTGCAAGTGCCTTGGTGGAAGAGTGGGGTAACATCTCACAGCAAGAACTGGAAAATCTGGTGCAGTCCATGAGGAGGAGATGCACTGTAGTACTTAATGCAGCTGGTGGCCACACCAGATACTGACTGTTACTTTTGATTTTGACGCCCCCTTTGTTCATGGACACATTATTCCATTTCTGTTAGTCACATGTCTGTGGAACTTGTTCAGTTTATGTCTCAGTTGTTGAATCTTGTTATGTTCATACAAATATTTACACATGTTAAGTTTGCTGAAAATAAACGCAGTTGACAGTGAGAGGACGTTTCTTTTTTTGCTAAGTTTATAAGGGTTACCTGGAGAAAATCGGACCTCTCTGAAATGAAAATGGATGACCCTCCCTTCAGCATATTTGAACTAAATACTCCCTAAATGCTTGGGGGAAAAAGTGACTCTCCCCTATGCCCAAAATAAAAATGAAAAGATAAAGTGAATAGCAGATAACATGCCTACCGTTTACCAGAGACTTAGATATGCAGTTTTGGAAATTGTTCTTCGTCCTGCAAGCAGTACACCATTTTGATAGCGCACAGGGCTGCGAGATAGAAGGTTGTTGGATCGCAGACCACCATGGACAAGAGTAGGGGTGGAAAGATCACCTTTATAGTAAAAACATTGCTGAATCTATCATCGTATTTACGTGTCCATGAAAAAAGTGTCTTTTATAAACATTTCCTACAATTCTATATCATTTTACATGGAGACCTTAGTATAATATTTTTTATTACCACATACATTACAGCCTGAGAATGGACAGAGAAATAGGCTGTGTTCATCTTATCATATTTATCTAATGTCAAATCAGTGTGTTTTGTTTGCAAGGAAACTGTCCCTGTTTGCAAATAATTAAATCTGAGGCAACATTATGAATATGAGTATGGTACCCAGGTATTTCACAACTTCTTTCTAGCATAAAGCATCGTGGACCAAAGCGCTGTTATGGTTCACTTTCTATATTCAGATCCACTTTATTTTCTTCAAAATCTAACCCTTTCCTGCAGTCGAATGACCAAAGCACCCTCTAGTGGCTGAATGGGTGGAATGTTATTAATATGTTTAATAATTTCATGATACAAATAATAAAAAAATCAACGCTGAAAATCCGGTGTTTCTATATCAAACGGTTTTGTTATATTTCAGTCCGGGGCCCGCAGTGCCGGTCTCCAGTCCGGAGCCCGCAACGAGGGTGCCCAGTCCGGGGCCCGCAACGAGGGTGCCCAGTCCGGAGTCTCCAGCGACGGTCTCCAGTCCGGAGTCTCCAGCGACGTTCTCCAGTCCGGAGTCTCCAGCGACGTTCTCCAGTCCGGAGTCTCCAGCGACGTTCTCCAGCCCGGAGTCTCCAGCGACGTTCTCCAGCCCGGAGTCTCCAGCGACGTTCTCCAGTCCGGAGCCTCCAGCGATGGTCTCCAGTCCGGAGCCTCCAGCGACGGTCCCCAGTCCGGGGCCCGCAACAAGGGTGCCCAGTCCGGAGCCTCCAGCGACGGTCCCCAGTCCGGGGCCCGCAACGAGGGTGCCCAGTCCGGGGCCCGCAACGAGGGTGCCGAGTCCAGAGTCTCCAGCGACGGTCTCCAGTCCGGAGCCTCCAGCGACAGTCTCCAGTCCGGAGCCTCCAGCGACGGTCCCCAGTCCGGGGCCCGCAATGAGGGTGCCCAGTCCGGGGCCCGCAACGAGGGTGCCCAGTCCAGGGCCAGCTGCGAGGGTCCCCAGTCCGGGGCCCGCAACGAGGGTGCCCAGTCCGGGGCCCGCAACGAGGTTGCCCAGCCTGGAGTCTCCAGCAACGGTCTCCAGTCCGGAGTCTCCAGCGACGGTGCCCAGTCCGGGGCCCGCAACAAGGGTGCTCAGTCCAGGGCCCGCAACGAGGGTGCCCAGTCCGGGGCCCGCAGCGAGGGTGCCCAATCCGGGGCCCGCAGCGAGGGTGGCCAGTCCGGGGCCAACTACGAGGGTCCCCAGTCCGGGGCCTGCAACGAGGGTCCCCAGTTCAGGGTCGGCGACGAGGGTCCCCACACCAGAGGTGCCACCAAAGTGGGGTGAGCCAGAGGTGGAGCGGGGTCTGCGTCCCGCACCTGAGCCGCCACCGCGGATGGATGCCCACCCAGACCCTCCCCTATAGGTTCAGGTTTTGCTTTTGGGGGGGGTACTGTCACGCCCTGACCTTAGAGAGCCTTTTTATGTCTCTATTTGGTTTGGTCAGGGTGTGATTTGGGGTGGGCATTCTATGTTTTGTTTTCTATGTTTCTTTATTTCTATGTTTTGGCCGGGTATGGTTCTCAATCAGGGACAGCTGTCTATCGTTGTCTCTGATTGGGAACCATACTTAGGTAGCCCTTTTCCATCCTTTCAGTGTGGGAAGTTAACTTTGTTAGAGGCTTCTTAGCCCTGTTAAGCTTCACGGTCGTTTTGTATTGTTTATTGTTTTGTTGGCGACATTCAAATAAAAAGGAATATGTACGCTCACAACGCTGCACCTTGGTCTTCTTCCAGCATCGGCCGTGACACTGATGTAGAGAAACAGACACCTCACATGTCCTCAACTGGCAGCTTCATTAAATAGTACCCGCAAAACACCAGTCTCATCTCGGAGTCGCCTCTTTGCTGTTGATGTTGAGACTGGTCTTTTGCGGGTACCATTTAATGAAGCTGCCAGTTGAGGACTTGTGAGGCGTCTGTTTCTCAAACTAGACATTGTAATGTACTTGTCCTCTTGCTCAGTTGTGCACCGGGGCCTCCCACTCCTCTTTCTATTCTGGTTAGAGACAGTTTGCGCTGTTCTGTGAAGGGAGTAGTACACAGCGTTGTATGGGATCTTCAATTTCTTGGCAATTTCTCGCCTTCATTTCTCAGAACAAGAATAGACTGACAAATTTCAGAAGAAAGTTATTTGTTTCTGGCCATTTTGAGCCTGTAATCGAACCCACAAATGCGGATGCTCCAGATACTCAACTAGTCTAAAGAAGGCCAGTTTTATTGCTTCTTTAATCAGAACAACCATTTTCAGCTGTGCTAACATAATTGCAAAAGGGTTTTCTAATGATCAATTAGCCTTTTAAAATGATCAACACGGATTAGCTAACACAACGTGCCATTGGAACACAGGAGTGATGGTTGCTGATAATGGGCCTCTGTATGCCTATTTAGATATTCCATTAAAAATCTGCTGTTTCCAGCTACAAAAGTCATTTACAACATTAACAATGTCTACACTGTATTTCTGATCAATTTGATGTTACTTTAATTATAAGGGCACAAGGCGAGACCCAAATGCAGACACAGAAGACTGGTTGAGCTCCGATATTTATTATGTCAAAATGGGTAGGCAAAAGGCAGGTCGTGTTCAGGCGAGAGTTCATAAACCAGGTCAGAGTCCAAACGGTACAAGACGATAGGCAGGCTCAAGGTCAGGGGCAGGCAGTGGTCAGGCAGGCGGGCTCAGAGTCAGGACAGGCAAGGGTCAAAACCAGGAGGGCGAGAAATGAGAGACAGGGAAAGCAGGAGCTGAGAAACAAAACCGCTGGTTGACTTGACAAACAAGACAAATTGTCATAGAGAGACAGGAAACACTGGGATAACTACACCGGGGAAAATAAGCGACACCTGCAGGGGGTGGAGACAATCACAAGGACAGGTGATTGTCTCCACCCCCTGGGCGCATACCTGGTTGACTGGGGTGTCGGCGGTGATGAGGGCTGGATCCAGGATGTCTGTAGCGGGAACCCAGCACCTCTCCTCCGGGCCGTAACCTTCCCAGTCAACCAGGTACTGGAAACCCCTGCCCCGTGGTCGAACACCCAGGAGGCGTTTTACCGTGTATGCCGGATGGTGTACAGGTGAAACGGATCAGGGCGTGACATTAACGGACAAGAAATTTGCTTTTCTTCCAAAAACAAGGACATTTCTAAGTGACCCCAACCTTTTGAACGGTAGTGTATACAGTGAGGGAAAAAAGTATTTGATCCCCTGCTGATTTTGTACGTTTGCCCACTGACAAAGAAATTATCAGTCTATAATTTTAATGGTAGGTTTATTTGAACAGTGAGAGACAGAATATCAACAAAAAAATCCAGAAAAACGCATGTCAAAAATGTTATGAATTGATTTGCATTTTAATGAGGGAAATAAGTATTTGACCCCTCTGCAAAACATGACTTAGTACTTGGTGGCAAAACCCTTGTTGGCAATCACAGAGGTCAGACGTTTCTTGTAGTTGGCCACCAGGTTTGCACACATCTCAGGAGGGATTTTGTCCCACTCCTCTTTGCAGATCTTCTTCAAGTCATTAAGGTTTCGAGGCTGACGTTTGGCAACTCGAACCTTCAGCTCCCTCCACAGATTTTCTATGGGATTAAGGTCTGGAGACTGGCTAGGCCACTCCAGGACCTTAATGTGCTTCTTCTTGAGCCACTCCTTTGTTGCCTTGGCCGTGTGTTTTGGGTCATTGTCATGCTGGAATACCTATCCACGACCCATTTTCAATACCCTGGCTGAGGGAAGGAGGTTTTCACCCAAGATTTGACGGTACATGGCTCCGTCCATCGTCCCTTTGATGCGGTGAAGTTGTCCTGTCCCTTTAGCAGAAAAACACCCCCAAAGCATAATGTTTCCACCTCCATGTTTGACGGTGGGGATGGTTTCTTGGGGTCATAGGCAGCATTCCTCCTCCTCCAAACACGGCAAGTTGGGTTGATGCCAAAGAACTCCATTTTGGTCTCATCTGACCACAACACGTTCACCCAGTTGTCCTCTGAATCATTCAGATGTTCATTGGCAAACTTCAGACGGGCATGTATATGTGCTTTCTTGAGCAGGGGGACCTTGCGGGCGCTGCAGGATTTCAGTCCTTCACGGCATAGTGTGTTACCAATTGTTTTCTTGATGACTATGGTCCCAGCTGCCTTGAGATCATTGACAAGATCCTCCTGTGTAGTTCTGGGCTGATTCCTCACCGTTCTCATGATCATTGCAACTCCACGAGGTGAGATCTTGCATGGAGCCCCAGGCTGAGGGAGATTGACAGTTCTTTTGTGTTTCTTCCATTTGCGAATAATCATAGAAACTGTTGTCACCTTCTCACCAAGCTGCTTGGCGATGGTCTTGTAGCCAATTCCAGCCTTGTGTAGGTCTACAATCTTGTCCCTGACATCCTTGGAGAGCTCTTTGGTCTTGGCCATGGTGGAGAGTTTGGAATCTGATTGATTGATTGCTTCTGTGGACAGGTATCTTTTATACAGGTAAGAAACTGAGATTAGGAGCACTCCCTTTAAGAGTGTGCTCCTAATCTCCGTTCGTTACCTGTATGAAAGACACCTGGGAGCCAGAAATCTTTTTTGATTGAGAAGGGGTCAAATACTTATTTCCCTCATTAAAATGCAAATCAATTTATAAAATGTTTGACATGCATTTTTCTGGATATTTTTGTTGTTATTCTGTCTCTCACTGTTCAAATAAACCTACCATTAAAATTATAGACTGATAATTTCTTTGTCAGTGGGCAAACGTACAAAATCAGCAGGGGATCAAATACTTTTTTCCCTCACTGTATAATGTGTAATATTGGGATGCAAACTCAAAAATGTAATACATTTCAACTTTATATCTGACATGGTACAGATGTGTTTTTTTAAGCCCATAAGCATGTGTGTAAGGTGTATACTTTTGTTTCAAAGTATATTTGTTTAAGACTACCAAAAGTGTGACCTTGATTTAGCCTACTGCAGTAAATTAAGCTAACAAGGGGTAGGCCTATTGTAATGAGTATGATCAGAAACAGACTGCTGGTTTCAAGCACAGGGTGCAGCAGGTGTTTATTTAGTAAATGACCATAGGAGGAGGCAGGGTCCAGGGGCAGGCAGAAGGTCATACACAGGGAATCGAAAAAGGTAACAGTACAGGCAGGGAAAAAGGCTAATAACGTAGTCCGGGAGATCAGGCAAGAGGAAGATAACAGGAAATCTGATAGGCAAAAGTACAGGCAAGGAAGTGAGGATGGCCAAAAACTACGATACACGGGAGGACTAAAATGGAAATAAACAGAGCTCTGAATAGAATGTGTACAAAAACAAACAATACCTCACAATGATGGGGTGCAATGAACTGAACTAAATAGTGTGTGTAAATGACATACAGGTGTGTGAACTGGTGATCAGAATTCAGGTGATTGGGATCTGGAGTGAGCTGCATTTAGGGGATCTATGTGTTTGAGTGTGAGCTGGAAAGTGGGCTGGAAAGTGAGCTGCGTTCAGGGGATCTATGTGTTTGAGAGTGTGAGTTGGATGCAGACGTTACACCTATGCTTTTTGCCATTTTCTTTAATATAAGGAAGGCCTATGGCATACCTTCTCATTCCTCTCAATTCGAGTCCCTTCACTGACACGAAGATAGGCTATTTAAAGAGTGCATTGTGGGTGGAGGAATTGGACGAACAATCGATGGATAGCAGCCTATAGCCATATTCTGTCTGTCAAGCAGGTAGGCTAATCTCTTATCTTAAATAGGAAGAAATATGCTCCAACATAAACCCCTCTTGTTGTTAGTAAAGTAAAATTAAAACGAAGATGGTTTAAATAAATGATGCCTACTCGAATTTGCCTAATTTCAGCACCATGAGCTGTCCATTTCAGATTGATTGGGCAGCGGCTGCCACTTCAAGTTTCAGCACCAAGTTAATTGAATCTGGCTTATTGTGAGGTCAATAACTCTAATAAATACATAATGGGCAAGTGTTCTGCAGCGCATAAGACTCAGGAAGCAAGTACATTTTCTTAGAAATATGACTTGGCTCTGAGCTCCTCCAAGCATTTCGTATAGCCTATAGGCTATGGATCATTTGATTGAGACCACACTAAATAGCCTATAGGCGCTTGATATTGTGTACCCAGCGGAGAATCAGAGATGAGGGGTGGTATCAGACACACATCGATATAGCCTAATAAGCAACTAATTCTAGAACACTGATAAATATAGAAATGTAATCAATTACAAATTAAATGACCCTACCATGGACTAGAGTTAAAAAATACTAAAAGGTTCCCCTGACTGAAATTGAAAAAGCATGACCCTCCCCCATTTTCTGTCAGGTCCCCATTATGTACATTTAGAACCATCCCTAATGTGTGACTAGTCAAATCTGGGTTTGATTGAATTGAGCCCTTAATTGAGTCAAATATAATTTAGCAAGATAAAGACACTTCAGCAGCTAAGGATTAACATAAGGTTTTTGAGGCAAGACAGCCCATTTCCTCGATGACACCCATGTTGCGCATAACTAAGCACTTTTACGCACGAGACCAAGCGTTTGCCAAAAACAGACAACTGTAAAATAAAGATACAAATCATAGGATTTAGGTTATTGGTCTGGTACATGATGTTTACATCACTCATTAATGATTATCACAGCTTTCAAAAAAATATGTGATTGAAAACATCTCATGCGCCATGAGACATGCTAGGCTACACTGAAACATAATGCGATATTACATACCTTTGACTTTTCCAACAAATAAAACCGGCAATCACAGTCTCACAGATCCAATGGGTAGCGTAACTTCTGTAGGTAAACATATAACCAAAGACAGTACTGTAAAGACCCCACTTTCGGAACCCGAGCGTGACGTCTATGATTTCCCCATACTGTGAATTATAGAGTTTCCCAACTTCCTTGACCCGGGCTACCAAACGCTGTAACACAGAAAGAAGATCCCAACATATTTCGAGTACTTTCACACAAATTCTGATGACAACAGCTCCACTCCATGGACAAAATCTGTACACCCCAAACGATATTAGCACTACACAGTCGTAGCAGCTATGTTATAACAACCAAAACCTGCAGTCTTAGGGAGTTTAATTAGTTTTCCTATCATCAAAAGACTACTATGACAGCATGAAACGGCATTTGAAATATTATTCAGGCTACTCTAAATATATCATCAGCTCATAATTAGTTGTTATAAAAAAGAATCAATGGACAATCAAATGGACAGCATCGTCAGCAGATACATCTAATTCGTTTTTAATATTTACAGAATAAACATGGAAAAAAATCTTGCAGACAATAGTTACCTCACAGATTTTTATAGAGGAATGTGCTCACATATATCCAGCCCAACATCTCAAATCATTTCATGCTGAGGTCATAATAAATAGAGGAATACATTGTACAACGTGTAATAAAAAGCCACAAACTAAAATATGTATAAATATAATCTGATTTACAAAAAAGATATGAAACCACAACTGAATATTAGGATTTGCAATTTATGAGGTCAGGGAGTGAAATAAGAGCCAATGTTTCCATTCTGAAAAGTGTCCTAACTAACATCAACCCGACATAGATTTGTGCAACAATCTAATGGATGATTATCTCCAAAAGATCCTTCGCTTTATACATTGTGTCCTTTTCATGGGGCAGGTGACCTCAAAGTATCAAATAGACCTTCAGGGACATAAGAATGAGATGAATTTGAAAATGCTGTGAAATTTAAACCAGGATGTTGCCCATTGTTTACAAAAAATGTAACAATACACCTAAGGAAACAAAGAAGCTGAAATTATACTGACATTTGAAATACAGTTGAAGGTGGAGCTGATGAACTCTGTAGCATCTAAAATGATACTTGACTATACATGTAATAATGTGAGGTTCCATGTAGCAGAGTGGGTATGTGTGTGTACTGGTATAACATACTGTATAAAGCAAGCTTCTTTTTGGCAGTAGAGCAGCAGCATGTGACATGTGTCTGTCCAGTGTCCATCCAGTGTCCAGGGAGGATTCAGGTTCTGCGAGGCTCCAGTCTATGGGAGAGATGAGATAGTGTTCTCTGGTTGTCAATAACAGTCAGCTGGCGCACGTAGCTCCGCACGTCCGGGTGGTTCTTACTGGTCTGAGACGGCTCTGCACCTGAGAAAGGACGAGGAAAACCCACGTTTATTAAAACAACGTCCTGTTGGAAGCCAGTCAAGTGAAGACTACACAGAAGAACCGTATGTTGACTTACTGAATGGTAGACTTCTGCAGTATCTCACAATCCTCACTGTATTAGCGATCATTCGCTGGAAGAATAAAAACAGCACAACTAGATGTTATCATTGTGAATTTACAGAAATAGAGAGTCACACACTATATGTAAGCAACCAGTAATTTATCGGGTAAAACACCAACGTTTCGGCATCACTGTGCCTTCTTCAGGGTACCATTAAGACTGTAGACTTCCAATATAAAATAATATCATGTACAAATCTATATCATCTTGGAGGGCCTTACCATTTTCTCAAAATTGACCAAACTGTCAATGAACGTCTTGTTTCCATCATGAGTGAATGTCATGTCTGAAAAGATAATTGCAATATGATTACACACAGAGAGAGCATATTTAGCCTGGCAGGTAGGAGCATTGGGCCAGTAACCGAAAGGTTGCTGGATCGAATCCCAGAGCGGACAAGGTAAAAATCTGTTGTTCTGCCCCTGAGCAAGGCAGTTAACCCACTGTTCCCTGGGTGCCGTGGATGTCGATTAAGGCAGCCCTCCGCAACTCTCTGATTCAGAGGGGTTGGGTTAAATGTAGAAGACACATTTCAGTTGAATGTATTCAGTTGTACAACTGACTAGATATCCCCCTTTCCCAATTCCCAGGAGTGGAATTGACCAGAGCAAACAATATAGAAGCTACTGTAGTTACACTGTGTCGCAGGTCGACACTCCAAAACAAGAGGTCAAAAGTCGACGATAATAACTTCTTCACACAAGAGGCAGTGAGGATAAGCCTCTCAATAGTCAATCAATGGGTGAGATAATGGGTAAACAACATGGAGGGTCATGAAGGCAGTGGAGAGAGAGCTGTGTTGTGTTGCACTGACCTTTGATCAGCAGCGGCATGAAGGGAATGATGGGTGGGTCCAGCTTGGCCACAGTGAGCCGGTACGCCCGATGGTTCCTGGACGGGTCCTGTGGAAACACTCACACTGTTCTGAGATCTGCCATAACCATGTTAAGTGGGCCCAGTCACAGCCAAGGGTGGTGCTGCTCAATCCATACATTGCTCGATGACAAATGACCATGCAAGTTTCAATTCAATATTTGAATAAAGAGAAGCTATAGAAAGCAAGGCTAGAGACTATGTGAGTGGATGAATAGTTGGTATGGGGCTAATATGGTTCATGCTACTCACCATTAAGCTTTCAAATTCGCTGTAAAATTTCTTGAATTTGCTGGGTAGTTTCTGTCAACACAAATAACAGGGAAGGTTAACAGACAGTTGAAATCCCCATATTCTTGGGCAGGTGCTAAACACAGGCGAGTGTTGTTGGACAGACAGATAGACAGTGAGGGACAGACGGACGGACAGACCGACCGACACAGTGACAGACAGACAGACAAACAGACACACAGACAGACAGACACCCACCTCCCAGGTCTGACTCAGTCTGCTCACGGCTGGGTTGCTCATGCCCATAATGATAGCAAAGAAGGAGTTGAGGTTCTTATACTCCTTACAGCTGTCACAGAGAGAAAATTGTCCAATGATTAATCAGGATCAGGTCACATGTTACATGTGTACATTGTGTACACATGTACATTCAGCCACTTACACATTTGTTCATCTTGACATATAGACCTTCCTTTTAGGGATGGATTGGGAGGGTTGCCGGACTGTACCCTTACAGCTAAGTGTGTGTGTGTGAGTGTGTTATTTCAGGTCCACTGTACACGTTTGGTTGCTTTCCCATCAGCGTTGGGTCAATGTGAAATTCTACCTGCTACACAAAGCGTGTTGTTTTGAGAGTGGAGAGGGGCAGAGGGAAGAGCATCTTTATTCTATGTTCCCCAACTGTACTGTACCATATTCATCCATTATGCGGAAGTAGAATAGCTTTGGTCCAGTTTTTCGCAAGTACTCCTTAAATTGTCTCTAGTGGTTGCACTAAATTACCCTCTAATTGCACAAGTTGCTTTTGTTTACATTGTGAACATAGTCAGTGAGTACATTTACATGCACACTAATAAGTCAATATTAAACTGATTATGGCAATATGGCGAGTATGGCATTAGTCATGTAAACACCTTACTCTGCTTATCTTAATCGGCGTACGGTGATAATCAAAGTAAGCATATGCCGATTAAAACAACTGGTTTTCTGAGAAATCTTTTGAATTATTAGGACATACAGTACGAAGGCCTTAATCCGAGTTACAGCGGTGTATTAGATCTGCGACTGTCGTAACACTAGCAGCACATGTTTCCTTCTGCTGCGAGAGTGAAGTGAGTCCGGGAAAAACGAAAAGTATGCATCTTTAAAAAAAATCCCATACAACTTTTATGTGTTCGAAATCCCCAAAATAACACGGTGGCTGTGGTAGAACGCGTAATAGAACATTTATTTTGATTTGCAATTTTCTGCATTTATCAAAGTCCCATCAGGTAGCCTGATTTCAGATATGTCCATGTAAACAGGATTATTAGGGACATCGTTCTTCTTGCAAAGCATGTAAACATTTAAATCAAACTATTATATTTAACTGACTATTCACAATAAACATATTATTGTGTGCATGTAACTGTACTCAGTGTAGCTAGCTAGAAAGCTAGCTAAGAGTTTATGCTAGCTAGTAGCTTCTTAGTAAAATGACCAGTGATGTATAGTCAAGGCCATATGCAAACAAAATCAACTTTAATTCTCATTATTTCAATTCACAAGATATAATGACCGTGCGCGTCAGCTATCAAGAATTGAAACTCAGCCATTCTTGAGCTTGGACGCTGCCATTGGACGTGACGCAACGCAAGCACAACAAGGGCAGTAGAGCAGCTTTCATTTCTTTTCAAATGAATAATTTCTTCAATGGCTGACGCCCCCGATGGCTGTAGAATAGCAGGGCCACGTGTGTGTATGTGTGTGTGCAAACGTGCATGCGTGCGCGCGTGCATGAGAGAGAGGGCGACAGGACGACTGGGACAAGGCAAGGGCCACTTACTGGGCAGCGATCTTGATGAACTTCTTGAGCATCTGAACGCGCTTGCTGAGCTGAGCACACAGACAGATCTCTGTGATCACCCACAGCTGGATCTCATTGAACCTCCTGAGGAACAGGTCCATGTTGGCCGTGGTCTTCTTGAAGTTCTGCCTCCCAAACGTATGGTAGATCAGCTCATGCTGTAGAACAGGGCAAGAGAGAAGGTCAATTACTGTGTCCCTGATAGTTTCTATAATAATGTATCAATATATTGGTCGAAGAGTTCATCGCTAGGAGCCCCAAATGGCTCCCTATTCCCCATAGGGCTCTGGTTGAAAGTAGTGCACTATATAGGGAATAGGGTGCCATTTAAGACGCAGTCGTAGAATCAAGTAATTCCTCATTCCCTCAGTGGTCTGACACACCTCATGTACACAGTGGAAGAGTTCCCAGTCGTAGACAGTCATCTGGTAGGCCAGGTCTTTTGAGCTCATTAACTCAAAGCTGCCCATGGAGCCAGTGGAGGGCCCTTCCTGCTCTGGCAAGGGTGTCTGAAATATAGCGCACACTTAATATACAGTATCATTTACATTTGTCTGTATATCATCCTTCATCATACAATTAACACTCATGTGAAATACAGGACCGTTTTGATGGGTACAACGGCAGTTTTACAACTATAACAAGTCGAAATGCAACAGTAGCCTCGGGCCAGTGAACATATGTCTGTTGATTTAAAACAAAATATTACATGAGCGAAATACATGACAAGTAACAGCTGCAAGAGATGTCCAGCTTGTAGGGGAACCTCTGGGAATCAGTCGGGTCAGTCTGAATGCGTTTTTGTTCTGAGGGGCATTTACACACCAATGAATCCAGTTGATCCCTGGGGCAGACAAACAGACGGCCGTTGACGCTGAGTGTGGAGAAGACTGAAATATCGTTGGGCTTCAGCACCACTTTATCTGAAGGAAAACAACAAACAAGAGATGGCTAAGACATGAGACCAAGAGCTCCTGTAAATGTGTACATATTTAATTATTTTTAAGTGACTGAATTATTATTTATTTTTTATCAGCTGTTTTGTTTTTGATAACATTGAGTCTTTGTCACATATATCTGGTAGTTTTAAACCACAAATGTGCAGATTGACAGGCAGGTCATCTCTTTTTGGCTTTGCTACTGTAGCTAGCAAGCTAGCTGGCTAATGTTTTTGTTGATTTTTGTTGTTGAATGATTCATCTGGACACAGCTACCAGCTTTTTTGTTTCACCTGGCTGCTGATTCCTGATCTTTTGAAAACATCATTTGAGGAGTCGTCTAAGCTTGAGAAGAATGAGAGATGCAGTAGAGGAATGCAGTGCTGAGGGTTCGTAGGGAGGACGACTGGCTACTACTTTGAACTGTGTGTGGTGAGCTTCCTGGTGCCCAGAGCTACTGAGGCTACACAGAGTGAAGGAGGAAAGGTCCAGTGGCTTCACAACTCAAGCTTGTTCCCAGAGTAGCCCTCAACAAGATCGTCACCAGACTCTTCATCAACCATCACTTGGACCAACTTCCTCTGATCACGCCATGAACTGTCCCGCTCCATCTATGGCCTCTATTGGTCGACCTAGCTAGATTTGTCTAGGCTACTCATGATGATGTATTGCTTGTTTGTTTGTTTTTTACTTTTGAAGTGCTTTGAGATTGCTTTCTGTTATGAAAAGCGCCATAGAAGTTTAATAAATTAGTATTATTATTATCATCATATCAAAACATAAGCATATTATTATGCTGTGTTCAAAAGTCACATAACAAGGGTAAGGTGCTAAAGATGCCCCTCAGTTTTTGACTTATCCCTAATCCCAGGAGTAGATACGGTTACACTGCTACAGAGTTTAACTGGCTACGGTTGCCATGGAGCTCTGCTGTTTCATCTGATATAACCCCCAGTCGACCTTGAACTTCATCATCAAAGAAAGTGGTCAAGAAGACTCTGAAGAGGCTGCATTATGTTTGCATTAGAACTGGCAATCATGCATTGAATATGACAGAATGGGGCATCCATAGTCCTCTGAATCCTCAGCAGAGAATTGTGCCCAGATTCTTAGCAGCGAAACAAATGCCAGTAAATAACTAGATTAATGGGAAATGTGATTAGGGTCTCAGAGACCATGGAGCAGCTGGGCTTCTGGCTTGATTTACTACTTGGTACGGGGAAAGAGCAGATCAAACATGGGCCAGAGAGAGAGGTGGATAAGTACGCCCTGGCAGAGACACTGGAACATCCATACAGCAAGTACCAGCCAATGGCAGCAACAAGCGGGTGTAGAATCTTATGAGTTGAAGCAAGAACAGCAATATTGCCCAAAGCTTTTCTCTATGCAGCTCTCCTGCAGGCCACGGTACCATCTTGAGCATATACCGGGTAATTGAAACAGAGTAATCCAGCATCAAAAGCCAATCATTTCCCAGTAAATCAGCCCCTGATTAATGAGCATCACAGCATCTGCAAATATCTATGCGTGGAAAAACTGTGTGGCGTCCACCGTCGTTTGATTAGCATGTGGCTGTGGCCCTTCTCACCTCCGGCCGAACTGAGGTTGACCAGGAGGAGGTCCTCTGCTGACCCCAGCTTGTCGGCCACTGCGCTGATGACCTCTCTGACTGAGGCAGCCACGGTGACCCGGATGGTGGTGTAGGTGTGGTCGCTGCAGTACACTTTGAACAGGACTGCATGGGGACAGAGCACAGAGCACAATGCAGGGTCATTAACATGAAGGAATGGGGGATGGGAAGACAAACTAGAGTCCAGGCCATTGTAGATCTTCAAAACACTGTGTGTCACTGCTGGCTGCAAGGCCAAAAGGCTCATACTACTACACTGTGCTTTTCTATAGATTTATAGCTCTCTTCTACCTCATATCCTGCATGATTTCACACATACACTACGCCACACTTACTCTCATCATTACTCTTGATGGCCTGTCGTTTCTGCAGCTTCTCATCCCCCATGCTGAACTGCCGCAACAGGACTTTGTGCTGAAACAGTACAGACAGAAATTTACATATAGCACGGGTTGACAATGAAAACAAAAGCACAGAATACAACTAGAGTGCTCGGGGTCACAGCTGGGTCACATACCTTTTGTGGAGAGGATCTGGCATCGTCAGAGCTGAAAAGGGTAAAGAAAGTGAGATTACACCATGCTTAAGCCCGGGACACTAAAGACAAGTGAACGCAGTAACAATATATTTACACACACTTACCTGTTTTTAACCAGCTTCTCTAACTCTGGGAGTTGATCTTTCAGAGCAGGAATCTTACTGGCATCATCAGATACAGACACAAAGAACTCCTGCAACACATGACACACTCACAATGAGGAGAGGTTCAAAATGAGCCCAAACTCATTTGGATTATCAGATGACGATCACTAATACTCTACAATTCACAGCAAGTCGTATCTTTTTTTTAAAAAACAAGCTGAATTCAGTATATGAGAAAAGAGAGTGAGGAAGACAAGCCCCAAATGGCACCCTATTCCCTTTGGGCTAGGGCTCTGGTCAAAAGTAGTTCACGACATAGGGAATAGAGTGCCATTTTAGATGCATACACTGACCTCTAGGAAGGCTAGTGAGGCGTCCTCCTCCTGAAGGTGATCTCCATGTACTGAGGCCCACTGCAGCACCAGCCTGATCACCCTCCTCTTGTTGTTCAAGGTGTAGTCCAGACGCTCCTGCTCTGAGCCCTGGGACGCCTCAGCGTGGTAGGTGCAGTGACGTTAAGGACAGAAACACATAGGAGCTACAGCTTGACTCCCATTTAGTCCAGGGTTGATTCAGGATCAGTTTTGCCATTTAAGTCACATTTAATATGACTATTTGGACATGGGGGACCTGATCCTAGATCCTGATTTGGATCCTACTCTTGGATGCCTAATACATACAAGATACATAAGGGATATTGATACACATTAGTAGAAATCCACAAAAACATATACGCTCACTTGCTATTTCCAGTGACTGAAAGGATATTGGGCCATGAGCACCGGGCACAGCTGGCTGTTAGGGATGAAGACGCAGTGCATGAGCACAAAGTCGTCCAGAGCTGGGTCTGTGCAGAGAGAGAGAGAGAGCCAGAGCGAGAGAGAATGAGGCACCTGTGATGTCAGATGAAACGATGCCAGGCCAGCATGCTGACAGTATTATAGGCCTGATCACACATGGCTCTGTCACCGTGGACGGCTGGGGCATGAAAGCAGCCAGGAGAGTCCACACAACCAAGCGTAATTAGATAAGCACTGTGATGCGCTGCTAATTATAGACATGAACAAACAGGTCAGCAGCAGCAGCACATAGGATGAATGCTCTCTCTCTGAGGGTACAGAGGAGACAATCTAAACACGACAGCCACAACGAACACAACACATCCATCTACATTAGTCAATATCACATAGGGTTGAAATAATGGTAATTTGGTCCCTACACTGAAATACAACGGTACACAGTGGCCAGAGATGTTATTGGAGGGGCAAAGTGCACTACCCGTACCTGATTCGTTGAGGTGAGAGTCCAGTCGCATCATTTCCAGGAAGTGCTCCAGAATCTTCTCTGGTGCCCCTGACATCACAGTGTATCTGGAATGGCAGTGTCAATCAATCACCTAATAAATTAAACAAGACAGGTTCTTGCTAGTTCTCACTACTGTTCCTATTCCATCCACACTTCACTGAACTGTGTGATCTGAATACCTGCCTGTGATTACTACATTAGATAATAATCCAAACTACAGTCAAAAGAGGTCCAGACCCTTGCTTAAGATTATAAGGGGCTGGCTGTGTGAGAGAGGGTGTGGAAGCCTCTCCATAGGTAAACAGAAGGAGAGACCACCACTTGACCTTAAGAATCAACACAGTACACAGCCAGGCTTGTTGTGATTGGTTAGTTAAGGGGAGACAGAAAACAAGGTGTGTGTTCCCCAAATGGCACCCTATTCCTCCATAGGGCCCTTGTAGAAAACAAAATAGTGCACTATATAGGGAATAGGGTGGAATTTGGGACAGAATGTGTGCCAGGCACTCCATGGGGGAAGGAGAGGTGCTTGACACCCTCACACTCTTCATATGTGACTGGCACTGTAGTTGATTAGAGGCCAACCCTGGCAGAGTGATTGTAACCCGCGCGGCCTGCCTTCTCCCCGGGAGCACATCTCTCAGTCATTACCATTAATGTGTCTCTCTCCATTACTGCAGCCGCGGTCACTGGCAGCAACCTCCATTAAGTCTAGCTACTAGATAACACACGTCTGCAGCCTCGCAGTCACAGCCTTGGCTTACCCTAGAACTGATGCCCAGTCTCTACCTCCACACCCTTTAGCAGAGAGTAACTCACAAACTCACCCACTTCTTCCACTCACAAATCCTTTTCAAGAGAGTATCTCACACACTAACCACACTCCCCTAACTGTGCCTGCAGGAGAGTTTCTCCTCCTCTTTTCTGAAGGGAGTGAGGTTAGTGTATCTTACACACCTACAGTCCCCTTTAACTTCCTATATGAATCTACCTCTATTGAACAGGGCTGCTAGAGTAAGTGGTTTAGGTGAAAAGGTGATTCAGATAGAGTTAGCTCAGTAGGCTACTTGTAGTGGGAGGGGGTGGTGGTGGTGCCGTGGGTGGAGGTCTGGATGCTGCTGGGGCTCTTCTCCAGGACCAGAACATCCTGATCATGTTCCTTCAGACGCACCGTGTTGGCCTCCACGTCCTGGACACACACACACACACACAGGCACAAATTCTTCATTACATCATCAGAAATATGACCCGTTTCAAGAAGCTTGTTGCTCCTAGACGATTCCACTTCACAATAACAGCACTTACCGGGGCAGCTCTAGCAGGGCAGAAATTTGACAAATTGACTTGTTGGAAAGGTGGCATCCTATGACGGTGCTATGTTGAAAGTCACTGAGTTCTTCAGTAAGGCCATTCTACTGCCAATGTTTGTCTATGGGGATTGCATGGCTGTGTGCTTGATTTTTAACACCTGTCAGCAACAGGTGTGGCTAAAATAGCTTAATCCACTAATTTGAAGGGGCGTCCATATATTTTTGTAGATGTATATATGTATGTATGTATGTATGTATGTATGTATGTATGTATGTATGTATGTATGTATGTATGTATGTATGTATGTATGTATGTATGTATGTATGTATGTATGTATGTATGTATGTATGTATGTATGTATGTATGTATATAGACACATTGGACAGTTTATTAGGTACACCACCCTGTTTATTAGGGACACCACCCAGACAGTCATCGAGGCATTCAGTTATTGTTCGATTAAACGTTATAATGGGCAAAACGAGTGACCTAAGCGACTTTGATCGTGGTGTGATCGTCAGTGCCATGCGCGCCGGTTCCAGTATCTCAGAAACGGCCAGCCTCCGCACTACAGGGTTTACCGAGAATGGTGTGACAAACCAAATAAATCCAGGCGGCGGCGAAAACAGCTCATTGTTGAGTGGTCGAAGGAGAATGTCAAGCTAACAGGCGGGCCACAAACAGGCAAATAACTGTGGACTACAACAGTGGTGTGCAGAACGGCATCTCGGAACGCTATTCTGGAGGCAAAGAAGGGGTCCGACCTGGTACTAGATGGGTGTACCTAATAAACTGGTGTGTATATACAGTGTTTATATATACTGTATATTATAATAATATATATCGGTAATATAGTACAAGCAAATCCTGCAGAATAGGCCTACAGTACACGCATCAAGCAGCCAAAATAATATGGGGGGAGTAGTTGGTATATTTATCTGACTTAAATATGAGCCCTGGCCTGAGGCCAGACTACATCATCTCATCAGGACTATGGTACTGTACGCCTGGTGGATTAGTATGCTAGTACTGACAGAGAGACGGAGGTCAGCAGTTTGACTGAGGTATCATCCCAAATGGCACCCAATTTCCTATGTAGTGCGATACTTTTGACCAAGGCCCATAGGGCTCTATTCAAAAGTTCGGCACTATATAGGGAATAGGGTGCCATTTGGGACGCAGCCCGTGTCTGGCCTAGCAGCCCATCAGGCCAGAGCCAACAGGAGATTTACAGAGGATTGAGTGAGCCTAATACAGAGAGCCTGCCTCTGTGGATCACACAGATAACCATCATCCATCCGCTTTTCAATAGACACAATCAAGACCCTGATGTCCTATCAAAGTCTGATGCAGGCTGTACGTGGACCAGGCTAACAATAGGCAGTGGAGGGAGAACGTAGAGAGACAAGAGGCTAACAGCTGATAGTTTGGCCTTAGGGTTTATACTGTACCTTTTCTACAGACATCTGTCGACATTGAACCACAAAGTTGAAAGTAGAATATCCTTTAACGTAGGCATCATTCTGCAATGCTGAACCTCAACCAATAGAGGGAGACTATACCATTGAAAAAGGATAGTGGGACTTCACTGAGCAGAGGTGGAGGAGGGCCATGCTAACTTCCCCAGATAACTCACTCTGAGAATCCGGTTGAAGTCCTCCTTGTCCACACGTAGGAAATGGCAGTTATCCTCTCGTAGAACAATGGAGGCGGCACGGGGGGCATCGTTGACCAGAGCAAGCTTCCCAAAGTCGTCACCCTCATGCAGCGTGCAAACAACCCCCTTTGTGAAACAAGCGAAACAAGGAATGTATGTGTGCAGCAGGGAAAAAGAGGTGAGTGAGAGCATGTACGGCATATTTTATATTATATAACTCTTACACACTCATATATTCTATAATAAGCTATGGGGATGAGCTGTACTGGTCAAATGGGGATCAATTGTATGAGATGAAAAATTCAAATCATATAAAAAATGTACCTTTCCATAAATGACAACGTTTACAGAGCCCTTTAGAATGATGTACCACGATGTGCCTTCCTCCCCTTGATTGAACACTGAACAAGTGAAAGATTACAACAACAAAAATGAAATGTAAAGAGGTTATAAAGAGGTTTTCCACCAAAACATTTAAAAGAATTCCACTGAAATAGACAAAACAAAGGATTTAGTATATAATCTGGGATTTTCTTTCTGCCTCCATGTAGATAATGCATTTATAAAATGATGTCTTGCGTGCCACGTTGATTAAGTTAAATCGATTGAGCTCCGGTCATGGAGACAGTGTTATACTACTTACACACTGTTCCTGCTTTGGCATGGGACTCAAAGATCAGGACACCGGCTAGTTCTTTCTTTACCTGTAGAAGCAGAGGAAAAACAGATAGGTTAGAGGTGACGTCATATAGGCCACGGGTAGGCAACTAGATTCAGCCGTGGTCCGATTTATGCCGATGGTCGGGGGGCTGGAGCATAATTATAATAATTTGTACACTGCAAATTGACCACAAGTAAACAAAACAAAACAAATATTTTAAAATAACAATAATTTCACACCTCATTACATTGAGACACGATCACATATTTCTCTCTTTTTATTAGTAGGAATCCTTGGGAACAGATTTACTGAACACATGTTATTTTTGCTGAATTCCTGGTGATTTTTTTGTCATTTTTTACCCCCACAATTTTTTTTACTAAAACCATTGGGGACCAAAAAAAACACACAAAAAACATCCAAAACCTGTTGCTGACACCTGATATAGGCCTACAATGGGTTATTATTGTAACCAAATCTGTACTCACAGTGGTGGATAGGTGCGATAAAGCCTTTATATGAAGCAGCTCCTCATAAATGATCTCCAAATCATCAGCTGCCCTCTGTTCTGGACTGGGGAAGGGGAAATATGCACCAATTAAAAAATAATTTGACCTTGACAACAATCTAATTGATTCACTTTGAACAGGATTTTAGCATCAGCTTTGCTAGCATCAGCTTTGCACTTAGCTTACATATCTTTACATATCTTACATATCTGCCAAACCTGCAGATACTGTATATCTATCATACCAGCAGGTGGCGATCTCTGTGATTGGTCCTTACTGTTTCCTCAGGATCATGCGCATGTGGGCATCAGGGCCGACCTGGGAGAGGAGGAGGAGGGTATCCTGCAGCTCCTCATCGCTCTCCCTGGTCTCCTCCTCGGTGGGCAGGGGAGCGTCTTCCTGTTCATCCTCCAGGAAACGGTAGAAAAGATACTTGTCCTGGAAGGTCAGCTCCTGGTCCACTGCAGCACAATATCAACACAGATCACACAGATTTAGAGGTGTAGAAATGGAGCCTCTTTTACATGCACGCACACACAGGCACACACACAGGTCGTTCCACCAATTCGGTGCCTTTTGAGAAGTATAACTTGGTGGGAGGAAAAAACGTTTGTTTTCATCTAATTTTAACATTCTGTCAACTTCATAAAAAACATGTTGTTTTCTCAAGAGGTGAAATTTAAAAAATACTATAGTAAGTGCCTATTAAGTGCCAAATAAAGTTTAAACAGGTTTGACGATGTCTTCTTAAATCAGCCATAAATCCCCTTGAGACAGAAGGAATGGAAGCTTGTCGTGTGTAACAGAGAGTGGCAATTGAATGCAAGCTTCACAAAACATTTTTAATTGTTGACCTTAAAATGGGGGAAAGACATAAATGAATCACTAATCACATGATATCAATGATCATCTTCAGAAACTTTGTCTTTGTCAAAGCAACAGAATAACTAGGGCTTAACAATGATGGTGGGTATCCTTAGCTACTGTCTACTGTACTGTTGTGGCTCACCGTGGTTGAGAACACCTTCCTCTAACAGCACCTGCCACATGCCCACTGCTTGAATACGAGAGTAAACAGAGGAGCTCTGCTGCATCTGCCAGTCCACCAGCTCTGTTCCCACACAGCATTGCCTGCAGGAGATACACATATCACATCAGGAAATAAATACATGAATCCTACTACACTGTCTGCGATGCTCGTCGGATGTGGCAGGGCTTGCAAACTATTACGGACTACAAAGGGAAGCACAGCCGCGAGCTGCTCAGTGACACCAGATGAGCTAAATTACTTCTATGCGAGATTTGAGGCAAGAAAAACTGAAGCATGCATGAGAGCACCAGCTGTTCCGGACGACTATGTGATTATGCTCTCCGTAGCCGATGTGAGTGTGACCTTTAAACAGGTCAACATTCATAAGAACGTAGTGCCAGACAGATTACCAGGATGTGTACTCCGAGCATGCGCTGTCCAACTGGCAAGTGTCTTCACTAACATTTTCAACCTGTTCCTTTTTCAAGCAGACCACCATAGTCCCTAGAATGACTCCAACACCATCATTAAGTTTGCCGACGACACAACAATCACCGACAACGATGAGACAGCCTATAGGTAGGAGGTCAGAGACCTGGCAGTGTAGTGCCAGGATAACAACCTCTCCCTCAACGTGATCAAGACCACGAAGATGATCGTGGACTACAGGAAAAGGAGGGCCGAGCATGCCCCCATTCTTATTGATGGGGCTGTATTGGAGCCAGTTGAGAGCTTCAAGTTCCTTGGTGTCCACATCACCATCGAACTATCATGGTCCAAACACACCAAGACAGTCGTGAAGAGGGCACGACAATGCCTATTCCACCTCGGGAGACTGAAAAGATTTGGAATGGATCTTCAGACCATCAAAAAGTTCTACAGCTGCACCATCGAGAGCACCCTGACTGGTTGCATCACCGCCTGGTATGGCAACTGCTCGGCCTCCGACCGCAAGGCACTACAGAGGGTAGTACATACAGCCCAGTACATCACTGGGGCCAAGCTTCCTGCCATCCAAGACCTCTATACCAGGCGGTGTCAGCAGAAGGCCCTAGAAATTGACAAGACTCCAGCCACCCTAGTCATAGACTGTTGTCTCTGCTACCGCACGGCAAGCAGTACCAGAGCGCCAAGTCTAGGTCCAAAAGGCTTCTTAACAGCTTCTACCCCCAAGCCATAAGACTCCTGAATAGCTAATCAAATGGCTACCCGGACTATTTGCATTGACCCCCCCCACCCCCATTTTACGCTACTCTCTGTTTATTATCTATACATAGTCCCTTTACCTACATGTACATATTACCTCAATTGCCTCGACTAACCTGTGCCCCCACAGATTGACTCTGTACCAGTACCCCTGTATATTGCCTCATTACTGTTATTTTATTGTTGCTATTTAATTATTTGTTATTTTTCTAATTTCTCCTTTTTTTTCTCTTTTTTTGTAACTTTTATTTTAGTAAATACTTTAACACTTATTTTTCTTAAAACTTGTCACGCCCTGACTGTAGATTGCTTTGTATGTTTCTATTTTTAGTTTGGTCAGGGTGTGATGTGGGTGTGAATTCTATGTTGTAGGTCTAGGTTTTCTATTTCTATTTCTATGTGTTTGGCCTGGTATGGTTCTCAATCAGAGGCAGCTGTCTATCGTTGTCTCTGATTGAGAGCCATACTTAGGTAGCCTGTTTTCCTGCTTTTTTTGTGGGTGGTTATTTTCTGGTTAGTGTTTGTTGCACCTGTCAGAACTGTTCGTTGGTCGTTTTGTTGTTTTTGTTCGTGTATTCATCTTGATTAAAAGTATTATGGATACGTACCACGCTGCACTTTGGTCCTCCTCTCCTTCTCCCGACGACTTTCGTTACAAAACTGCATTGTTGGTTAAGGGCTTGTAAGTAAGCATTTCCCTGTAAGGTCTACTACACCTGTTGTATTCGGCGCATGTGACAAATAACATTTGATTTGATACAGCAAAAAACAGACATAAAAAATACATGCACACACAGATGTACAAATTCTTTGACATGAGAGTAGCAGGTGTACACGGTACTGTACACAAGATAATACAACCCACCTGTATGTCTTCAGGTGGTACTTCCTGTCTCGGATCATGTGGGGAGCTCTGGAGAGGATGGCATCACGGAGAACCTTCCCTGCTCGCAGGATCTTCTCAGATGGGACCTGTTGGGAGAGAATAGAAGGATGGAGTAGAGGCAGAGCTTTACAATAGAAACAGAGGAGTTGGCCTTTACTGATGTGATGGTCTTTACTACCTGAGAAATGGATTTAGGACGGAGTTTGGCTGGGCTTTCAATTAATGACTTCTGAAAAATAAAATGACATGACAATGACTGAAAAAAACACACAAGGAAACATCATGGATTGGAAAACAAAACACAAAATAAAGTACAGGCATGACATGGAAATGAGCAATGTTATGACATGATACAGACTGTAGTGAATGGTCACAGTTCCCTCCCTATGTTTTTCAATGATGACAGATATTAGGTGTTTTGTAGAGGTATTCTTTACCACTAACAACCTCCACTATCAACAGGACCTTTCAGGATTGGACACTTTTTTCCCAATTTCTCACCTAAAATGACATACCCAAATCTAACTACCTGTAACTCAGGCCCTGAAGCAAGGATATGCATATTATTGGTACCATTTGAAAGGAAACACTTTGAAGTTTATGTAAATGTGAAAGGAATGTGGTAAAAGATAATACAAAGGAAAAAACTACCGTTCTTTTGTATTTGTTTTGTACCATCATCTTTGAAATGCAAGAGAAAGGCCATCATGTATTATTCCAGCCCAGCTGCAATTTAGATTATGGCCACTAGATGGCAGCAGTGTATGTGCAAAGGTTTAGACTGATCCAATGAACCATAACATTTATGTTCAAAAGTTTGTATCAAGACTGCCCAAATGTGCCTAATTCGTTTATTAATAACTTTTCATGTTCAAAACTGTGCACTCTCCTCAAACAATAGCATGGTATTCTTTCACTGTAATAGCTACTGTAAATTGGACAGTGCAGTTAGATTAACAAGAATTTAAGCTGTCTGCCAATATCAGATATGTCTATGTCCTGGGAAATGTTCGTGTTACTTACAACCTCATGCTAATCGCATTAGCCTACGTTAGCTCAACGTCCCGCAGGGGACCCACCGATCCTGAAGAAGTTTAAATGGGCAGTTATTTACGAGATTCACAAGCAGGTGTTGGTGCTTACATCCCAAACCCTTGAACCCACAGCACAGAAACCACCTTGAACTATATGGATGTGGTATTCATGAGGTAAAAACATCAAGAGCAGAGAACAATCAAACAGAGACTAGGCACTAAACCAGCATACTATGCACCACAGAGCGGACATAATGACTGCTGTTCAACCTCTACATAACCTCTTTTCGAACATCATTACTCTCACAGCCATGACCAACAGTTACATAGACGCTTAACCACCATACAAATTCATCATCAACTCTTTCACCCTACGATGAGGGTGAAATGGACTAACGCCACATCCCCCTTTAACATCTTGATTAAAATGTTGCTAAGCGCTGCTCTTTTCTCACTGCAGCGTCTTATGACGGTCATAAAATGACACAAGCGAGGACGAACACAAGGATGTAGTTCAAAGGGGGCCATATACTGTAGGTGACGTTTCAAGATCTTTCTACATGCATCACTGATCATTTGGACTCATGAAGAATACATAAGCTACAGCATGTACACGTACCGTACACTTCAGTGAGGACTCTGGATTCCTTTAATTCATGTATTACTGTGGGAATGTATGCATTCTGTGCCTATAGGGTTTGGGTTCACTGGTCTACGATTCATATAGATGGATGCACTCAGCTTTAACTGAAGGTATGAATTACATAACAAAAACAACGTCACCGCATTTGTTTTTTTTCTGTGACTGGAATATGTAGAGCCTGAGAGTTAGGCCAATATTTGCCAACAATTTGCAGACAATACAACCGCAGGGGAGTTTGCAAAAAAAAAAAGAAGACACTCAATTATACTGTCCTTGTAGTTATTTATAGTGCACATGTTTTGGCTGGTCTGAAAAGAACAAAGTCCAAGCCGCAATAAATAGTGAAATCCCCTCCAGAGTAGCACCATGTTACATGTATGGAGGTAAGGAAGTCCCAACGGGGTTAAGGTGGAACGGGAACTATTAAGGACATGATGCACACCAACGGAAGCGAGGTCTTAGCAGCAGCCTTGTTTATATTTAGTCAAAGTTTAAACAAACTCCACATTCCAGACTTATTTCGAGCTTCTGGCAACTGCAGAGGATGTTGTTAGATCAGGATCCACGTAAGCAGCAAGCACATATGAGTAAATAACCATCACTTTACCACCCACTGTCACTCTGCCATTCACAACAGTGTTCAATCTGGATGATACTCACTTCACATAAAGTGGTCACTAATCTCTCGTACACAGATGAGTAGCTGGTTGTTTACGCTAGATTCTGTCTCTGGGCTGCCAAGATTACATGGTTACTGCCACATCATACAGTGCTTTTTGGATGATGATGATAGTGGACAATGTTTGATGGTGAAACTAAATCATTATGATATATAATGATGAAGTCTCAGTTTTGTGTTCAGGAGACACTACCGTACCTTATTCAGATGTTTAGAGATGGATCCAAAAGAGTTGTTGCTTATGTTCTCTTTGTCAGACATTCCTGAATAAGAAAATAGAAAAATGACACTTGTTGTCATTCCTAAAAAATGAAACCTGAGTTTAAAGCCAAAGCAACACAAAATAAATCCCATACCGTACATCAGCAATTGTTTATCTGCAACAATTGGTGCATGTTCACAAATATACTTCATGTTCACAAATATACTTAGACAGATGTCAATACATAATCTCGATGCTATGTTGAATGTAGATACCGTATGTGTCGACTAGAATCTCCTTGAGGAGTGAGTTACATAATATCATCGGACAGTTCCCAAGGGAGATTTGTACAGTAAGAAGTGTGTGTGTGTGTTTTAGCCTTCAGGAAAAACATCATTAGTCATTTCACTTCAAAACCTTATCTGAGGGGAAGATACCTGGCTATTCTTAGACTTGACTTTAAGACTGCTGATATTGCTTATTTCATATTAAAGGCGAGAGGTAGGCCAGTACGGAGCATTTTACGGTATGTGAACATTATTGATGTCACTGTAGTTCTCGTACTCACTGTCAGTGCTACGTCCACCACTTTCCATAACTCCATAGGGTGGGGCAAGCAGTCCAGCCATGCACTGACGATATTTCTACAGAGACACAGAAGACAGAAGAACGGTCTTTTAATTAGACATGGTGGAACCAGCCACAAAAGCCAAATCCTAAACACCACAAGGTTTATTTTAGTGTGTCGATGCAATCCAATTCAAGATGCAGTTCATTGTCAACTACTGTCACCTGTTTATGTCAATAGAATTATTTGGATTGTAGTGTTATGTGTCTGTGTTTGACCCCCTCCCCCTCTTGGTGTGCATTCATGGCTGCCAAAGGAAGCCAGTCTTCCCCAGATTTTTTTTTACAAAAAAAAAAAATAATAATAATTTTAAAAAACAATTCTATCTTTCCTCTCTCTCTGTTTCATCATTTTCATTCAATTCGCAAGAGGCTGAATGTATTTCACTGGAGAAAGCATCCGAACGAGCGAAACAGCGTCCCTCTGTCTCTGTATGTGTAGCCCATCTATCTGATGCTGTATGGTCAAAAAGAGTATGACATTGTTGCAAGGGAAGCCATCGAGCATTTGGCCTGAGTGAAATCTGTGAATGGTCCTGGCGCACACAAAAAAAAGTGTCAAGGGATACCAGGCTGGATTTGGCTTCACACCAAATCACATCACATCAAAGGCAAAACATAATTGTCAGACAAAACTTGAATTGTTGCATCTCGTTGTGTTGTTGTTCTCTGGTGGCTAGCTAGCTAAAATGATCCCTTTCCTAAATTAGCCATGGATGGAGATAGGTATTTGGACTTGTGATTGTACTTAATTCTCTGTACTGGCCAATGATTATAAACTGAGATTCTGATCCAACTATAAATTCATATGTAGCTAGATGTCGTAGGCTAATGTTTACCAGCTGGCTAATCGTTGCAGACAAAATGTATTTAGGCTAGCGAGCAAGCATTTTAGCCAGGTAACCTAGGAAAACAAAAAGGCCTAACAAAAACTCAAAGTGTGTACTGTATGACAGAGTCAAAGACCGTTTCGTAAACATGAAAAATAGGTGGATGACATTGGCGTTTCTCTACATGTAGGGTGAATAAACATGTTTTTTCTACTTGCACGCACGCACATACACAAACACACAGAGAAATCAGAACCATGGACAGCCACATCATATTTAGCTGACATTGATTGGACTAAATTGTTTTTGGTATATTTTAGTTGTCACTGTATTAGACTAAGCATAGGTGATTAGATGATGTTGAAATGTTGAAGTTGAAATTGTGCTGGAGTAGTGGAGGCAGCTCATATTCTTTCGACTTGCGGTAACTCTCTGTGGTTCTAAATCAATAGTTGTTTAGTAGTCCGAAAATGTCGGAAACATTAACTTGCTTGACAGTGCTGTAGGTCATGTAACTGTTTGTTACATGCAATACGCTTAGTGGACTTCACCTGACAGAGGTTGCTGTGATGAAACAAAGGTGTGGTTGAATTTATTCTGCCACTGTGTCTTCTTATTGTCTCTGCCTCAGGCCTATATATCACGGTGGCAAGGCATAATGAACTAACAGGTTACAGAGAAAACAACGGCTTCCCTGGTGATTTTACCCACGCACCGCTCCTACTCCCCCTGTACTCTCTTTATCAATGTGGCCATTGAGGACTATGTAAATACACAGCTGAGACCTCCAGCTGGCAGTTATGAGCATTCAGAAGCTTTACAACTGCTGCAGTCTCATTTAAATGAGCCTTCATCTCACAAAAAGCTCCACAGTGTCCCACTGCATTTCAAAGGACAGAACAAAATAAACGTTTCATGTAGCTTCATTTGAAGTAAAAGCCTATTGCTGTAGGCCACAATAGCCGACGTGTATACAGGACAACAGGCTACAAAACCACAGTAAGGAATCAATGGTGAGAAATGGGCAAATGTTCAACTATCTATGCTTGCTTTCCATGCCATATTTGACTAATGATGGCATTACTGGGGGATGAACAGATTGTGGCAGAGTTACTTACGAGTTGATCAAATCGCTTCAATCTGTAGTCTTTACAGATAAGAAGGCATTACGACAGATTACACCGAGATTTAACAAGACACACACAAACGCATACACAGACACTCACACATGCACACACACAAGAGGGAAGTGTCCAAACTTCTGAAAATAATTCTGGATCTCTTTATACTGCATTGATATTCTAGTGTGTAGTCCCTCCCGCCAGAGCACAGGCACACACAGCTAGGATCCAGCGGTTTCTGGTGTACTGTAGATTAGGCCTATCTATGTATGCTCCACAGACTCCTACTACTTGGCTTTAGCCTCAACCCATATCAGTCTGTAAGCATTACTGCATTCATTCTACATGTAGAGAGATCCTCAGTGGTCCCAAACTTTTTATAGTCCCGTACCTCTTCAAACATTCAACCTTCAAGCTGCTGTAATCTTCTAGCACCAGGGTCAGCACACTCTCAAATTTTGTTTTTTGATATCATTGTAAGCCTGCCACACACACACTAAATGATATATTTATTAAACATAAGAATGAGTGTGAGTTTTTGTCACAAACCGGGGTGTGGGAAGTGACAAAGAGCTTTTATGGCACAGGCCACAAATAATAATATAATAATAATCAATAATGTTGCTCTTTATTTAACCATCTTACATATAAAACCTTATTTGTTCATCGAAAATTGTGAATAACTCACCACAGGTTTATTAGAAGGGTGTGCTTGAAAGGATGCACATAACTCTGCAATGTTGGGTTGTATTGGAGAGTCTCAGTCTTAAATTATTTTCCACACTCTGTATTTAGTTTTCATGCTAGTGAGGGCCGAGAATCCACTCTCACATAGGTACGTGGTTGCAAAGGGCATCAGTGTCTTAACAGCCCGATTTGCCAAGGCAGGATACTCTGAGCACAGCCCAATCCAGAAATCTGTTAGTGGCTTCTGATTAAATTCGATTTTCACGGAACCGCTTGTTGCAATTTCGATGAGGCTCTCTTGTTCAAATATAGGTAAGTGGATTGGAGGCAGGGCATGATAGGGATAACAAATCCAGTTGTTTGTGTCATCCGTTTCGGGAAAGTACCTGCGTAATTGCACACCCAACTCACTCAGGTGCTTCGCTATATCCCATTTGACATTGTCCGTAAGCTTGAGTTCATTTGCACACAAAAAAATCATGCAATGATGGAAAGACCTGTGTGTTGTCCTTGTTAATGCAGACAGAGAAGAGCTCCAACTTCTTAATCATAGCCTCGATTTTGTCCCGCACATTGAATATAGTTGCGGAGATTCCCTGTAATCCTAGATTCAGATCATTCAGGCGAGAAAAAACATCACCCAGATAGGCCAGTCGTGTGAGAAACTAGTCATCATGCAAGCGGTCAGACAAGTGAAAATGATGGTCAGTAAAGAAAACTTTAAGCTGGTCTTTCGCTTTTGCGCCATCAGTACAGATACCAACACATCTTGACTAACAAAGTCCATTTGATATCACAAAGCTGTCCAGTACTTTAAAAATATCTTCTCCTGTTGTTCTGGTTTCCAGTGGTTTGCATAAGAGGGTGTCTTCCTTAATTGACCCCCCATAAATGTAACAGACATATACCAGGAGCTGTGCCAGGCCCGCCATGTCTGTTTACTCATCCAGCTGTAACACATAGAATTCACTGACTTGTATGCAAAGCAGTAATTGTTTCAAAACATCTCCTGCCATGTCACTGATGTGTTGTGAAACAGTGTTGGTTGATGAAGGCATTGTCTGTATAGTTTTTTTGGCCTTTTCCCCCAGCATTGTCCCAGCCATATCCGCGGCAGCAGGAAGAATTAAGTCCTCCACAATAGTATGGGGCTTGCCTGTCCTAGCCACCCGGTAGCTCACCATATAAGACGCTTCTTGCCCATTCTTCTTAATGGTATCTGTTGCTTTTATACATGTCTTACTACTCAAAAGTTGTCTCAAAAGTTGTCTTAATTCTCGCTCAAAAAACTCCTGTGGCTTATTTTCCAAATTGGCATGTTTTGTTTCTCAATTAATCTTGATGGTTGTAAAGTCGTCTCAAATAATACTGTGAAGGACCTCGGCATTACTCTGGACCCTGATCTCTCTTTTGACGAACATATCAAGACTGTTTCAAGGACAGCTTTTTTCCATCTACGTAACATTGCAAAAATCAGAAACTTTCTGTCCAAAAATGATGCAGAAAAATTAATCCATGCTTTTGTTACTTCTAGGTTAGACTACTGCAATGCTCTACTTTCCGGCTACCCGGATAAAGCACTAAATAAACTTCAGTTAGTGCTAAATACGGCTGCTAGAATCCTGACTAGAACCAAAAAATGTGATCATATTACTCCAGTGCTAGCCTCCCTACACTGGCTTCCTGTGTAACGGTCCTGACCTGTTTTATGTTGTTTTTGTATGTGTTTAGGTCAGGGCATGTGTTTTGGGTGGGCAGTCTATGTTATCTGTTTCTATGTTGGTTTTGGGTGACCTGGTATGGCTCTTGATTAGAGGCAGGTGGTTTGCGTTTTCCTCTAATTAAGAGTCATATTTAGGTAGGGCGTTCTCACTGTTTGTTTGTGGGTGATTGTCTCCTGTGTCGTTGTATGTATGTACCATACGGGACTGTTTGGCTGTTCGTTTATTTTTGATGTCGTCTGTTTCCTGTCCGTGAGTTTACGTTTAGTTATGTAAGTTTATGTTCAGGTTTCGTCAACGTCGTTTTCTTGTTTTGTAAATTTGTAAGTGTTTTGTTTCGTGTTGCCATCGTGTTCAAATAAAGATGGCTTATTTCCCGAATGCTGCATATTGGTCTGATGATCCTTCTCTCCTCTCCTCGTCCGAGGATGAGGAGAGCGACAGCCCTTACAGAATCACCCACCACGCTAAGACCAAGCGGCAAGGGAATGCTCAACAGAGCAACAAGGACTCCTGGACTTGGGAGGAGATCCTGGATGGTAGAGGACCTTGGGCTCAGCCAGGGGAATATCGCCGTCCCAAGGAGGAGTTGGAAGCAGCGAAGGCTGAGAGGCGCTGGTATGAGGAGGCAGCGCGTCGACGCGGTTGGGAGCCCGTGAGTCAGACCCAAAAATTTCTTGGGGGGGGGCACACGAGGAGTGTGGCAAAGCCGGGTAGGATACCCGAGCCAACTCCCCGTGCTTACCGTGGAGGTAGAAGGCGTCGTACTGGTAAGACACCGTGTTATGCGGTAAAGCGCACGGTGTCCCCAGTACGCGTGCTTAGCCCAGTGCGGGCTATTCCACCTTGCCGCACTGGGAGGGCTAAGTTGGGCATCGAGCCGAGTGCCATGAAGCCGGCCCAACGTATCTGGTCTCCAGTACGTCTCCTCGGGCCGGCGTACATGGCACCAGCCTTACAGGTGGTGTCCCCGGTTCGCCTGCATAGCCCAGTGCGGGCTATTCCACCTCGCCGCACTGGCAGGGCTACGGGGACCATTCAACCTGGTAGGGTTGGGGAGGCTCGGTGCTCAAGAGCACGTGTCCTCCTTCACGGTCCGGTATACCCGGTGCCACCTCCATGTACCAGTCCTCCGGTGGCAGCCCCCCGTACCAGGCTGTCTCTCCGGGTTCTCTCTCCAGCTGTTTCCTCCTCTCCAGCGCAGCCAGTGCCTAGACCACGCACCAGGCTGTCTCTCCTTCTCCTCCCTACAGAGCCGTCCTGCCATGACCAGCCAGAGCCGTCCTGCCATGATCAGCCAGAGCCGTCCTGCCATGACCAGCCAGAGCCGTCCTGCCATGACCTGCCAGAGCCGTCCTGCCATGACCTGCCAGAGCCGTCCTGCCATGACCTGCCAGAGCCGTCCTGCCATGACCTGCCAGAGCCGTCCTGCCATGACCTGCCAGAGCCGTCCAGCCAGGACCTGCCAGAGCCGTCCAGCCAGGACCTGCCAGAGCCGTCCAGCCAGGACCTGCCAGAGCCGTCCAGCCAGGACCTGCCAGAGCCGTCCAGCCAGGACCTGCCAGAGCCGTCCAGCCAGGACCTGCCAGAGCCGTCCAGCCAGGACCTGCCAGAGTCCGTCCAGCCAGGACCTGCCAGAGTCCGTCCAGCCAGGACCTGCCAGAGTCCCTCAGCCAGGACCTGCCAGAGTCCCTCAGCCAGGACCTGCCAGAGTCCCTCAGCCAGGACCTGCCAGAGTCCCTCAGCCAGGACCTGCCAGAGTCCCTCAGCCAGGACCTGCCAGAGTCCCTCAGCCAGGACCTGCCAGAGTCCCTCAGCCAGGACCTGCCAGAGTCCCTCAGCCAGGATCTGCCAGAGTCCCTCAGCCAGGACCTGCCAGAGTCCCTCAGCCAGGACCTGCCAGAGTCCCTCAGCCAGGACCTGCCAGAGTCCCTCAGCCAGGACCTGCCAGAGTCCCTCAGCCAGGACCTGCCAGAGTCCCTCAGCCAGGACCTGCCAGAGTCCCTCAGCCAGGACCTGCCAGAGTCCCTCAGCCAGGACCTGCCAGAGTCCCTCAGCCAGGACCTGCCAGAGTCCCTCAGCCAGGATCTGCCCCTTGTCCCGGTGCTGCCCCTTATCCCGGTGCTGGTCCTTATCCGGGTGCTGGTCCTTATCCGGGTGCTGCCCCTTGTCCCGGTGCTGCCCCTTGTCCCGGTGCTGCCCCTTGTCCCGGTGCTGCCCCTTGTCCCGGTGCTGCCCCTTGTCCCGGTGCTGCCCCTTGTCCCGGTGCTGCCCCTTGTCCCGGTGCTGCCCCTTGTCCCGGTGCTGCCCCTTCTCCCGGTGCTGGCCGTTCATTTAGGGGATGTTAGTTTTAGGGTGGTCATTGGGAGGGGAAGACAGAAGCGGGGAGTGACTATGGTGGTGTGGGGACAGCATCCAGAGCCGGAGCCACCACCGTGGTCAACTGCCCACCCGGACCCTCCCCTGGACTTTGTGCTGGTGCGCCCGGCGTTCGCACCTTGAGGGGGGGGTTCTGTAACGGTCCTGACCTGTTTTATGTTGTTTTTGTATGTGTTTAGGTCAGGGCATGTGTTTTGGGTGGGCAGTCTATGTTATCTGTTTCTATGTTGGTTTTGGGTGACCTGGTATGGCTCTTGATTAGAGGCAGGTGGTTTGCGTTTTCCTCTAATTAAGAGTCATATTTAGGTAGGGCGTTCTCACTGTTTGTTTGTGGGTGATTGTCTCCTGTGTCGTTGTATGTATGTACCATACGGGACTGTTTGGCTGTTCGTTTATTTTTGATGTCGTCTGTTTCCTGTCCGTGAGTTTACGTTTAGTTATGTAAGTTTATGTTCAGGTTTCGTCAACGTCGTTTTCTTGTTTTGTAAATTTGTAAGTGTTTTGTTTCGTGTTGCCATCGTGTTCAAATAAAGATGGCTTATTTCCCGAATGCTGCATATTGGTCTGATGATCCTTCTCTCCTCTCCTCGTCCGAGGATGAGGAGAGCGACAGCCCTTACATCCTGTTAAGGCAAGGGCTGATTTCAAGGTTTTACTGCTAACCTACAAAGCATTACATGGGCTTGCTCCTACCTATCTTTCCAATTTGGTCCTGCCGTACATACCTACACGTACGCTACGGTCACAAGACGCAGGCCTCCTAATTGTCCCTAGAATTTCTAAGCAAACAGCTGGAGGCAGGGCTTTCTCCTATAGATCTAAATTTTTATGGAATGGTCTGCCTATCAATGTGAGAGACGCAGACTCGGTCTCAACTTTTAAGTCTTTACTGAAGACTCATCTCTTCAGTGTGTCATATGATTGAGTGTAGTCTGGCCCAGGAGTGTGAAGGTGAACGGAAAGGCTCTGGAGCAACAAACCGCCCTTGCTGTCTCTGCCTGGCCGGTTCCACTCTCTCCACTGGGATTCTCTGCCTCTAACCCTATTACAGGGGCTGAGTCACTGGCTTACTGGTGCTCTTTCATGCCGTCCCTAGGAGGGGTGCGTCACTTGAGTGGGTTGAGTCACTGACGTGATCTTCCTGTCTGGGTTGGCGCCCCCCCTCGGGTTGTGCCGTGGCGGAGATCTTTGTGGGCTATACTCGGCCTTGTCTCAGGATGGTTGAAGATATCCCTCTAGTGGTGTGGGGGCTGTGCTTTGGCAAAGTGGGTGGGGTTATATCCTTTCTGTTTGGCCCTCATCGGATGGAGCCACAGTGTCTCCTGACCCCTCCTGTCTCAGCTTCCAGTATTTATGCTGCAGTAGTTTATGTGTCGGGGGCTAGGGTCAGTTTGTTATATCTGGAGTACTTCTCCTGTCTTATCCGGTGTCCTGTGTGAATTTAAGTATGCTCTCTCTAATTCTCTCTTTCTCTCTTTCTTTCTCTCTCTCGGAGGACCTGAGCCCTAGGACCATGCCTCAGGACTACCTGGCATGATGACTCCTTGCTGTCCCCAGTCCACCTGGCCGTGCTGCTGCTCCAGTTTCAACTGTTCTGCCTGCGGCTATGGAACCCTGACCTGTTCACCGGACGTGCTACCTGTCCCAGACCTGCTGTTTTCAACTCTCTAGAGACTGCAGGAGCGGTAGAGATACTCTTAATGATCGGCTATGAAAAGCCAACTGACATTTACTCCTGAGGTGCTGACTTGCTGCACCCTCGACAACTACTGTGATTATTATTATTTGACCATGCTGGTCATTTATGAACATTTGAACATCTTGGCTATGTTCTGTTATAATCTCCACCCGGCACAGCCAGAAGAGGACTGGCCACCCCTCATAGCCTGGTTCCTCTCTAGGTTTCTTCCTAGGTTTTGGCCTTTCTAAAGAGTTTTTCCTAGCCACCGTGCTTCTACACCTACATTGCTTGCCGTTTGGGGTTTTAGGCTGGGTTTCTGTACAGCACTTTGAGATATCAGCTGATGTAAGAAGGGCTATATAAATACATTTGATTTGATTTCTATAAGGCTATAAGTGACTTATTATTATTTTTTTTATACATTTTTATTTCACCTTTATTTAACCAGGTAGGCAAGTTGAGAACAAGTTCTCATTTACAATTGCGACCTGGCCAAGATAAAGCAAAGCAGTTCGACACATACAACAACACAGAGTTACACATGGAGTAAAACAAACATACAGTCATAAGTCTATATACAATGTGAGCAAATGAGGTGAGATAAGGGAGGTAAAGGCAAAAAAGGTAAAGGTAAATACAATACAGCAAGTAAAACACTGGAATGGTAGATTTGCAGTGGAAGAATGTGCAAAGTAGAAATAGAAATAATGGGGTGCAAAGGAGCTAAATAAATAATTAAATAATTAAATACAGTAGGGGAAGAGGTAGTTGTTTGGGCTAAATTATAGATTGGCTATGTACAGGTGCAGTAATCTGTGAGCTGCTCTGACAGCTGGTGCTTAAAGCTAGTGAGGGAGATAAGTGTTTCCAGTTTCAGAGATTTTTGTAGTTTGTTCCAGTCATTGGCAGCAGAGAACTGGAAGGCGGCCAAAGGAGGAATTGGCTTTGGGCGTGACCAGAGAGATATACCTGCTGGAGCGCGTGCAACAGGTGGGTGCTGCTATGGTGACCAGCGAGCTGAGATAAGGAGGGACTTTACCAAGCAGGGTCTTGTAGATGACCTGGAGCCAGTGGGTTTGGCGACGAGTATGAAGCGAGGGCCAGCCAACGAGAGCGTACAGGTCGCAGTGGTGGGTAGTATATGGGGCTTTGGTGACAAAACAGACGGCACTGTGTTAGACTCCATCCAATTTATTGAGTAGAGTGTTGGAGGCTATTTTATAGATGACATCACCGAAGTCGAAGATCGGTAGGATGGTCAGTTTTACGAGGGTATGTTTGGCAGCATGATTGAAGGATGCTTTGTTGCGATATAGGAAGCTGATTCTAGATTTAATTTTGGATTGGAGATGCTTAATGTGAGTCTGGAAGGAGAGGTTACAGTCTAACCAGACACCTAGGTATTTGTAGTTGTCCACATATTCTAAGTCAGAGCCGTCCAGAGTAGTGATGCTGGACGGGCGAGCAGGTTCGGGCAGTGATCGGTTGAATAGCATGCATTTAGTTTTACTTGCATTTAAGAGCAGTTGGAGGCCACGGAAGGAGAGTTGTATGGCATTGAAGCTCGTCTGGAGGTTAGTTTACACAATGTCCAAAGAGGAGCCAGAAGTATACAGAATGGAGTCATCTGTGTAGAGGTGTATCAGAGAATCACCAGCAGCAAGAGAAACATTATTGATGTATACAGAGAAGAGAGTCGGCCCGAGAATTGAACCCTGTGGCACCCCCATAGAGACTGCCAGAGGTCCGGACAACAGGCCCTCCGATTTGACACACTGAACTCTATCAGAGAAGTAGTTGGTGAACCAGGCGAGGCAATCATTTGAGAAACCAAGGCTGTCGAGTCTGCCAATAAGAATGTGGTGATTGACAGAGTCGAAAGCCTTGGCCAGGTCGATGAATACGGCTGCGCAGTAATGTCTCTTATCGATGGCGGTTATGATGTCGTTTAGGACCTTGAGCGTGGCTGAGGTGCACCCATGACCAGCTCTGAAACCAGATTGCATAGCGGAGAAGGTACGGTGGGATTCGAAATGGTCGGTAATCTGTTTGTTAACTTGGCTTTCGAAGACCTTAGAAAGACAGGGTAGGATAGATATAGGTCTGTAGCAGTTTGGGTCTAGAATGTCACCCCCTTTGAAGAGGGGGATGACCGCAGCAGCTTTCCAATCTTTGGGAATCTCAGACGATACGAAAGAGACGTTGAACAGGCTAGTAATAGGGGTTGCAACAATTTCGGCAGATAATTTTAGAAAGAGAGGGTCTAGATTGTCTAGCCCGGCTGATTGGTAGGGGGTCCAGATTTTTCAGATCTTTCAGAACATCAGCTATCTGGATTTGGGTGAAGGAGAAATGGTGGGGGCTTTGGCGGGTTGCTGTGGAGGATGCCGGGTAGTTGACCGGGGTAGGGGTAGCCAGGTGGAAAGCATGGCCAGCCGTAGAGAAATGCTTATTGAAATTCTCAATTATAGTGGATTTATCGGTGGTGACAGTGTTTCCTAGCCTCGGAGCAGTGGGCAGCTGGGAGGAGGTGCTATTATTCTCCATGGACTTTACAGTGTCCCAGAACTGTTTTGAGTTAGTACTACAGGATGCAAATTTCTGTTTGAAAAAACTAGCCTTAGCTTTCCTAACTGCCTGTGTATATTTGTTCCTAACTTCCCTGGAAAGTTGCATATCACGGGGGCTATTCGATGCTAATGCAGAACGCCACAGGATGTTTTTGTGCTGGTCAAGGGCAGACAGGTCTGGAGTGAACCAAGGATTATGTCTATTCCTAGTTCTACATTTTTTGAATGGGGCATGCTTATTTAAGATGGTGAGGAAGGCACTTTTAAAGAATAGCCAGGCATCATCTACTGACGGGATGAGGTCAATGTCATTCCAGGATACCCCGGCCAGGTCGATTAGAAAGGCCTGCTCGCAGAAGTGTTTTAGGGAGCGTTTGACAGTGATGAGGGGTGGTCGTTTGGTCGCAGACCCATTACGGATGCAGGCAATGAGGCAGTGATCGCTGAGATCTTGATTGAAAACAGCAGAGGTGTATTTGGAGGGCGAGTTAGTTAGGATGACATCTATGAGGGTGCCCGTGTTTACGGATTTGGAGTTGTACCTGGTAGGTTCATTGATAATTTGTGTGAGATTGAGGGCATCAAGCTTAGATTGTAGGATGGCCGGGGTGTTATGCATGTCCCAGTTTAGGTCACCTAGTAGCACGAGCTCAGAAGATAGATGGGGGGCAATCAATTCACATATGGTATCGAGGGCACAGCTGGGGGCAGAGGGAGGTCTATAGCAAGCGGCAACAGTGAGAGACTTGTTTCTGGAAAGGTGAATTTTTAGAAGTAGAAACTCAAATTGTTTGGGTACAGACTTGGATAGTAATACAGAACTCTGCAGGCTATCTTTGCAGTAGATCGCAACACCGCTCTCTTTGGCAGTTCTATTTTGGCGGAAAATTTTATAGTTAGCGATGGAGATTTCATGGTTTTTGGTGGTTTTCCTAAGCCAGGATTCAGACACGGCTAAGACATCCGGGTTGGCAGAGTGTGCTAAAGCAGTGAGTAAAACAAACTTAGGGAGTAGGCTTCTAATGTTAACATGCATGAAACCAAGGCTTTTACGGTTACAGAAGTCAACAAATGAGAGCTCCTGGGGAGTAGGAGTGGGGCTAGGCACTGCATGACCTGGATTAACCTCTACATCACCAGAGGAACAGAGGAGAAGTTAGGATAAGGGTACGGCTAAAGGCTATACGAACTGGCAGTCTAGCACGTTCGGAACAGAGAGTAAAAGGAGCAGGTTTCTGGGCTCGATAGCATAGATTCAAGGCATAGTGTACAGACAAAGGTAAGGTAGTATGTGAGTACATTGGAGGTAAACCTAGGCATTGAGTAATGATGAGAGAGATATAGTCTCTAGAGATGTTTAAACCAGGTGATGTCATCGCATATGTAGGAGGTGGAACAACATGGTTGGTTAAGGCATATTGAGCAGGGCAAGAGGCTCTACAGTGAAATAAGACAGTAATCACTAACGAGGACAGTAATGCATATTGATATTAGAGAGAGGCATGCGTAGCCAAGTGAACATACAGTGAGGGAAAAAAGTATTTGATCCCCTGCTGATTTTGTACGTTTGCCCACTGACAAAGAAATGATCAGTCTATAATTTTAATGGTAGGTTTATTTGAACAGTGAGAGACAGAATATCAACAAAAAAATCCAGAAAAACGCATGTCAAAAATTTTATGAATTGATTTGCATTTTAATGAGGGAAATAAGTATTTGACCCCTCTGCAAAACATGACTTAGTACTTGGTGGCAAAACCCTTGTTGGCAATCACAGAGGTCAGACGTTTCTTGTAGTTGGCCACCAGGTTTGCACACATCTCAGGAGGGATTTTGTCCCACTCCTCTTTGCAGATCTTCTTCAAGTCATTAAGGTTTCGAGGCTGACGTTTGGCAACTCGAACCTTCAGCTCCCTCCACAGATTTTCTATGGGATTAAGGTCTGGAGACTGGCTAGGCCACTCCAGGACCTTAATGTGCTTCTTCTTGAGCCACTCCTTTGTTGCCTTGGCTGTGTGTTTTGGGTCATTGTCATGCTGGAATACCCATCCACGACCCATTTTCAATACCCTGGCTGAGGGAAGGAGGTTTTCACCCAAGATTTGACGGTACATGGCCCCGTCCATCGTCCCTTTGATGCGGTGAAGTTGTCCTGTCCCTTTGGCAGAAAAACACCCCCAAAGCATAATGTTTCCACCTCCATGTTTGACGGTGGGGATGGTTTCTTGGGGTCATAGGCAGCATTCCTCCTCCTCCAAACACGGCAAGTTGGGTTGATGCCAAAGAACTCAATTTTGGTCTCATCTGACCACAACACGTTCACCCAGTTGTCCTCTGAATCATTCAGATGTTCATTGGCAAACTTCAGACGGGCATGTATATGTGCTTTCTTGAGCAGGGGGACCTTGCGGGCGCTGCAGGATTTCAGTCCTTCACGGCATAGTGTGTTACCAATTGTTTTCTTGATGACTATGGTCCCAGCTGCCTTGAGATCATTGACAAGATCCTCCTGTGTAGTTCTGGGCTGATTCCTCACCGTTCTCATGATCATTGCAACTCCACGAGGTGAGATCTTGCATGGAGCCCCAGGCTGAGGGAGATTGACAGTTCTTTTGTGTTTCTCCCATTTGCGAATAATCACAGAAACTGTTGTCACCTTCTCACCAAGCTGCTTGGCGATGGTCTTGTAGCCCATTCCAGCCTTGTGTAGGTCTACAATCTTGTCCCTGACATCCTTGGAGAGCTCTTTGGTCTTGGCCATGGTGGAGAGTTTGGAATCTGATTGATTGATTGCTTCTGTGGACAGGTATCTTTTATACAGGTAAGAAACTGAGATTAGGAGCACTCCCTTTAAGAGTGTGCTCCTAATCTCCGTTCGTTACCTGTATGAAAGACACCTGGGAGCCAGAAATCTTTTTGATTGAGAAGGGGTCAAATACTTATTTCCCTCATTAAAATGCAAATCAATTTATAACATTTTTGACATGCATTTTTCTGGATATTTTTGTTGTTATTCTGTCTCTCACTGTTCAAATAAACCTACCATTAAAATTATAGACTGATAATTTCTTTGTCAGTGGGCAAACGTACAAAATCAGCAGGGGATCAAATACTTTTTTCCCTCACTGTATGGGTCCAGTGAGTGGTTGGGCTGACTGGGGACACGGCGATTCAGACAGTTAGCAGGCCGATGCTAACAAGCTAACAGTTAGTAGGCCGGGGCTAAACAAGCTAGCAGTTAGCAGACCGGGGCTGGCAAGCTAGCAGTTAGCAGACCGGGGCAGGCAAGCTAGCAGTTAGCAGACCGGGGCTAGCAAGTTAACCTTTGGGGGACGTCGCGATGGGGGTAAGTCTGTTTTTGCCTCTTCGTGCGGTGACGTCGATAGACCAGTCGTGGAATTAGTAGGGTTCCAGGTAGATTTTATTTTATTTTTATTTATTTAACCTTTATTTAACCAGGTAGGCAAATTGAGAACACGTTCTCATTTACAATTGCGACCTGGCCAAGATAAAGCAAAGCAGTTCGACACATACAACAACACATAGTTACACATGGAGTAAGACAAACATATAGTCAATAATACAGTGAAAAAAATAAGTCTATATACAATGAGAGCAAGTGAGGTGAGATAAGGGAGGTGAAGGCAAACAAATATATGTATAAATAAATAAAAATATAAAAAGGCCATGGAGGCGAAGTGAATACAACACAGCAAGTAAAATAAAAACTAAAAAACACTGGAATGGTTGGTTTGCAGTGGAAGAAAGTGCAAAGTAGAGACAGAGATGATGGGGTGCAAAGGAGCAAAATAAATAAATTAATAAATACAGTAGGTAAAGAGGTAGTTGTTTGGGCTAAATTGTAGATGGGTTATGTACAGGTGCAGTAATCTATGAGCTGCTCTGACAGCTGGTGCTTAAAGCTAGTGAGGGAGATAAGTGTTTCCAGTTTCAGAGATTTTTGTAGTTCGTTCCAGTCATTGGCAGCAGAGAACTGGAAGGAGAGGCGTCCAAAGGAAGAATTGGTTTTGGGGGTGACTAGAGAGATATACCTGCTGGAGCGCGTGCTACAGGTAGGTGCTGCTATGGTGACCAGCGAGCTGAGATAAGGGGGGACTTTACCTAGCAGGGTCTTGTAGATGACCTGGAACCAGTGGGTTTGGCGACGAGTATGAAGCGAGGGCCAGCCAACGAGAGTGTACAGGTCGCAGTGGTGGGTAGTATATGGGGCTTTGGTGACAAAACGGATGGCACTGTGATAGACTGCATCCAATTTATTGAGTAGGGTTTTGGAGGCTATTTTGTAAATGACATCACCGAAGTCGAGGATTGGTAGGATGGTCAGTTTTACAAGGGTATGTTTGGCAGCATGAGTAAAGGATGCTTTGTTGCGGAATAGGAAGCCAATTCTAGATTTGACTTTGGATTGGAGATGTTTGATGTGAGTCTGGAAGGAGAGTTTACAGTCTAACCAGACACCTAGGTATTTGTAGTTGTCCACATATTCTAAGTCAGAGCCGTCCAAAGTAGTGATGTTGGACAGGCGGGCAGGAGCAGGCAGCGATCGGTTGAAGAGCATGCATTTAGTTTTACTTGTATTTAAGAGCAGTTGGAGGCCACGGAAGGAGAGTTGTATGGCATTGAAGCTCGCCTGGAGGGTTGTTAACACAGTGTCAAAAGAAGGGCCAGAAGTATACAGAATAGTGTCGTCTGCGTAGAGGTGGATCAGAGAATCACCAGCAGCAAGAGCGACATCATTGATGTATACAGAGAAGAGAGTCGGTCCAAGAATTGAACCCTGTGGCACCCCCATAGAGACTGCCAGAGGCCCGGACAACAGACCCTCCGATTTGACACACTGAACTCGATCAGAGAAGTAGTTGGTGAACCAGGCGAGGCAATCATTAGAGAAACCAAGGCTGTCGAGTCTGCCGATGAGGATGTGGTGATTGACAGAGTCAAAAGCCTTGGCCAGGTCAATGAATACGGCTGCACAGTATTGTTTCCTATCGATGGCGGTTACGATATCGTTTATGACCTTGAGCGTGGCTGAGGTGCACCCATGACCAGCTCTGAAACCAGATTGCATAGCGGAGAAGGTGTGGTGGGATTCGAAATGGTCGGTAATCTGTTTGTTGACTTGGCTTTCGAAGACCTTAGAAAGGCAGGGTAGGATAGATATAGGTCTGTAGCAGTTAGGGTCAAGAGTGTCCCCCCCTTTGAAGAGGGGGATAACCGCAGCTGCTTTCCAATCTTTGGGGATCTCAGACGACACGAAAGAGAGGTTGAAGAGGCTAGTAATAGGGGTGGCAACAATTTCAGCAGATAGTTTTAGAAAGAAAGGGTCCAGATTATCTAGCCCGGCTGATTTGTAAGGGTCCAGATTTTGCAGCTCATTTAGAACATCAGCTGACTGTATTTGGGAGAAAGAGAAATGGGGAAGGCTTGGGCGAGTAGCAGAGGGGAGGGCAGTGCTGTTGTCCGGGGTAGGGGTAGCCAGGTGGAAAGCATGGCCAGCCGTAGAAAAATGCTTATTGAAATTCTCAATTATAGTGGATTTGTCGGTGGTGACAGTGTTTCCTATCTTCAGAGCGGTTGGAAGCTGGGAGGAGGTGTTCTTATTCTCCATGGACTTTACGGTGTCCCAGAACTTTTTTGAATTTGTGTTGCAGGAAGCAAATTTCTGCTTGAAAAAGCTAGCCTTGGCTGTTCTAACTGCCTGTGTATAATGGTTTCTGGCTTCCCTGAAAAGTTGCATATCACGGGGGCTGTTCGATGCTAATGCAGAACGCCATAGGATGTTTTTCTGTTGGTTAAGGGCAGTCAGGTCAGGAGAGAACCAAGGGCTATATCTGTTCCTGGTTCTAAATTTCTTGAATGGGGCATGCTTATTCAAGATGGGGAGGAAGGCATTTTAAAAAAATGACCAGGCATCCTCTACTGACGGGATGAGATCAATATCCTTCCAGGATACCCCGGCCAGGTCGATTAGAAAGGCCTGCTCGCTGAAGTGTTTCAGGGAGCGTTTGACAGTGATGAGTGGAGGTCGTTTGACCGCTGACCCATTACGGATGCAGGCAATGAGGCAGTGATCGCTGAGATCTTGGTTGAAAACAGCAGAGGTGTATTTGGAGGGCAAGTTTGTTAGGATGATATCTATGAGGGTACCCGTGTTTACGGAATTGGGGTGGTACCTGGTAGGTTCATTGATAATTTGTGTGAGATTGAGGGCATCAAGCTTAGATTGTAGGGTGGCTGGGGTGTTGAGCATGTTCAAATTTAGGTCGCCTAGCAGCACGAGCTCTGAAGATAGATGGGGGGCAATCAGTTCACATATAGTGTCCAGAGCACAGCTGGGGGCAGAGGGTGGTCTATAGCAGGCGGCAACGGTGAGAGACTTGTTTTTAGAGAGGTGGATTTTTAAAAGTAGAAGTTCAAATTGTTTGGGAACAGACCTGGATAGTAAAACAGAACTCTGCAGGCAGTCTTTGCAGTAGATTGCAACACCGCCCCCTTTGGCCGTTCTATCTTGTCTGAAAATCTTGTAATTGGGGATGAAAATGTCTGAATTTTTGGTGGTCTTTCTAAGCCAGGATTCAGACACGGCTAAAACATCCGGGTTGGCAGAGTGTGCTAAAGCAGTGAACAAAACAAACTTAGGGAGGAGGCTTCTAATGTTAACATGCATGAAGCCAAGGCTATTACGGTTACAGAAGTCATCAAAAGAGAGCGCCTGGGGAATAGGAGTGGAGCTAGGTACTGCAGGGCCTGGATTCACCTCTACATCACCAGAGGAACAGAGGAGGAGTAGGATAAGGGTACGGCTAAAAGCTATGAGAATTGGTCGCCTAGAGCTACTAGAGCAGAGAGTAAAAGGAAGTTTCTGGGGGCGATAAAATAGTTTAAAGGAATAATGTACAGACAAAGGTATGGTAGGATGTGAATACAGTGGAGGTAAACCTAGGTATTGAGTGATGATGAGAGAGATATTGTCTCTAGAAACATCATTGAAACCAGGTGATGTCATCGCATATGTGGGTGGTGGAACTGAGAGGTTGGATATGGTATAGTGAGCAGGGCTAGAATCTCTACAGTGAAATAAGCCAATAAACACTAGCCAGAACAGCAATGGACAAGGCATATTTACATTAAGGAGAGGCATGCTTAATCGAGTGATCAATAAGGGTCCAGTGAGTAGAGGTTGGTTGGGGTCGTGGCGATCCAGACAGCTGGCCGGGTATATGGCTATCGGTAGCAGCATAGGATGGAGGTCTGTTTGTAGATACCTCGTGCGTTTCCGTCGGTAGGTTAGTGGGGTTCCGTGTGGTAGAGGGGATCAATCCAAATTGGCAAAATAGATATAGTGACCCAAGGAAAAAAATAAAATAAATAAATAATAATAATAATAATAGTTGTCCGATATACTTATTCAGATAGCAGCCGATAAGACAGCTAACGATTAGCGGGCCCCAGATGAGCGTTCAGGTAACGTCGGGACGGAGGTGCCAGTTGGATAAATCCCTCGGGCAGATAACGTCGGCAGTCAGTCGCGGCAGTCAGTCGTGAAGGCCCGGAGGGGCTCCGTATCTGCAGCAACAACAAAAGAAACGGGTCCGGATAGGTGACTGTACCCAGGAATGGCTGATGGAACTCCTCAGCTGGCTAGCTCCAGAATGATTTGAGTTTGCTCCGGGGTCGACGTAAGCCAATAGTCACACGGTTTGCAGCTAGCTAGCTGCGAGATCAAGGTGCAAGTGTCCAGAGCCTGCGGCTGGAATCCGGGGAAACTGAGAGAAAAAAAAGTCCCGGAATGCTCCGGTCCGAGTCGCGTTGCACAAAAGTGCCGGTAGATTATCGAGCTAAAGGAATAGCTGATGACCACAAAACGTGGGCAGCTGAAACACCAACGCTAGCCAGCAAACCGGCTAATTTCGGGGCAGCTACAGATTAGCTTCTGGCTAGCTATCGGAGTAGCTTCTGGTTAGCTTTCAGGCTAGCTTCTGAATTAGCCCCTGGCTAGCTTCCACGATGGATTTTCAGATTGAGGTAAATAATACTTTTTTGTAATTGGTGGAGCGGGTTGCAGGAAAGCTTTTGCAGGAAAGCTTTTGTAGTTGAGTTCTTGGATAATAAAATAAATAAAAGATATGCGAAGAAAGGTGTAAATATATATATATACAGGACACGACAATACGGAACAGAAAAAGACGTCTGAACTGCTAAGCCACCTTGGGAGACAGATCTAGGTAGCTAGCAGGCCTAGCAGGTTAGCAGAATTGGCCTTCAGCTGGCGTCGCGCCTGAGGGGCCTGTTGGAGTCCTCGGGCAGATTATGTCGGTATTCCAGTCGTAGAGGATCGGCGGGGTTCCGTGCCCCGTACCAGCAGTAGAAGGGGTCCGGATATTGTAGCCCAGAAGTGGACTTCGGTGGTAGCACAGGAGCCCTGGATGGGCTAGCTTCAGGCTAATTGGTGCTTGCTCCGGGATGGAAACGCTCCAGCCAGGAGTGGTCACCCAGGATTGCGGTTAGCTAGTTGCGAAGATCCAGATGAAAATGTTCAGAGTTTGCGGTAGGAATCCGGGGATATGGAGAGAAATAGGTCCGTTATGCTCTGGTTTGAGTCACGTTGTTCGAACTGGCGAGAGCTTTCCGAGCTAAAGGTTAGCTGATGACCGCTAGCAATGGTTTGCTAACTGATAGCTGGTAGGTAGTTAGCTGGCTAGCTTCAGTTGAGGGATTTCAGATCCAAAGTAAATAGAAATACTTTAGAAAAAAGCAGATCCACGCCACATTGGGTGAGGCGGGTTGCAGGAGAGTATTTAGAAGTTGAGGTTAGGAAAATATTTAAAAAAGATATGCAAAGAAAAAGATGTAAAAAGATATATACAAGAGACACGACAGGACAAAGACGTCTGACTGCTACGCGATCTTGGATTCAGTGCATTGAAAAGCAACTTGACACTTTGTCAATCAGTCAGCGCAAATTTGGATTATAATAACAAGAAAATTGCATTGACAGAAAAGGGAGAGTACTGAATCAATGCATAAAGTAAGGGCTGTAATGTTAGCTCGCTACATTGCTATGCAAGCCAGATTGACTAGTGTAATGAGTAGCGTTAGATGAGCAATGCCCATTGCTTCTATTATACATTAGCAGTATGGCAGTTTCCTAAAGTTTGATGTTGACTAACTTTACTTACTAGCTAGCTAGCTGTGCTTTGTGGGAGATATTGTATTTGTATTGATATTTGGGGTGGCAAGTAGGCTAGTGGTTGGAGCGTTGGGCCAGTAACCGAAAGGTTGCCAGATCGAATCCCTTAGCTGACAAGGTCAAAATCTGTCATTCTGCCCATGAACAAAGCAGTTAACCCACTGTTCCTAGGCCGTCATTGTAAATAATAATTTGTTCTTAACTGACTTGCCTAGTTAAATAAAGGTTCAAAAAGAAAGAGAGAAAAAAAGATTAAGTTGTGCTGGTGCATTGCGATCTGTCCGTTCATGTTACAGCCTTGTTAGCTTGTAGCTAGCTAACGTTGCTGGTTAACTTAGCAGCCAAGGGTGTTTGCTATCTTATTTGTCTGTGCTCTGATTACACGCAACTGTCAAGGCCAACAGTTTACACAGATGACTTCAGCCATGTGAAAACCTTCCAAAGCTAAATATTGCCAGCTTCCTTTGCTTGTAGCTTGCCTCTCATCCGACTGGTGTTAACTAGTTAACTAGCACTGTTGCTGCGCAACCCAACTGCTTTGGTCCGGTTGAAAAGATGTTAGCATTGTCAGAAATGGGATTTGGCTGAAAAGATGTTAGCATTGTCAGAAATGGGATTTGGCTGAAAAGATGTTAGCATTGTCAGAAATGCTACAAAAAGGTAGCACATCTCTGGTTCTTAATGGACAGAAATGAGCACATGAGTGACAAATTAAAAATGTAATCAAACCTGTTGTCCCTACAAACTTATTGATCCCGAAAGGTGGCAAATGGTCACTTTATAGACGCTATAGTCTCGTTCTTAACTGACGCCTAAATATTGAGCTAGGTCGGGCAAGAAATTGCATTTTTTTTACTAATGCTAATGACCCTGTTAAAAATGCGGTATGTGGTTCTCAGTAACGCCCGTGTCGAGAGGAGGGGAGTGTGTTATGTACCTCCAATCAAGTTGATTTGCAAATTTTCATCATCATTAGTGTCATATTGGCTTAGATATGATGGTAGAGAGATTTGAATTTCACATTGAGCTTCAACCAATGCATATACTATTGTGGGGCATTAGTATTCCTGGAATGGATTACTGTCAAATCAATACCCTATAACAACATGTGGTAAAGGGCTTCCAACAACAGGTCAATGGACACTAGCATAATACAATGGGCTAAGCGCCTAAATGAACTGTGGGACAACGTAAAAGCTGGTTAAGGAGCATTTACCAACATATTAATGCTGCCTGCCATCCTTTATATTTTTGGTCACTACAGACCTAATGAAAGCCAAACCAACAGAGTAATGTGTTACCAGATGTCAGTTTGCTCCCAGAGGTCCAATTCTAAATTCAATTCTACCCAGAGCTAATCACTTTAAGACCCCCTCAGAGGCAAACAGCTTTTCCCCCCAATTAAGAAGCCTTTTGAAAATGTCTCAATGACTTCCGATTTTAAAAGCATTTCCCTTAATGTAATCCAAAACTCTATGCTCTTTGAGAGTTACCAAGACATGAGCAAAAATGTTATCATAAACCATGAGACTTACATTGTATATCAGCATGTATTCCATCTTAGAACTGACCTAATCATCACATTTGTCTGAAAAAGCATATAACAGCATGCTTTTTCGATAAATTATTCAATGTAAATGAATTAGTATTAGTGGCATAGAAAAAAAGGCTCCAGGATCAGTTACTGTAAACATGCCCATCTTTCTTTGTTGAAAATGAAAGGGCTAGGGCTTGAGAGCAGCACTTAAACTGAGCAACAAATAAGCATTCAGTGCACATGAGATGCCTCCAACACTTAAATTACCCTACTGGACCAATAAGTCTCTCCCCTGAGGTACTGGCTGATGGAGAAAGGGCGGGGTGTTGGAGGGTGGGTGGGGGTGTTATTTTAGATGGGGATTAGCGCCCACATTAAAAAAATACTATAGTGTATACTATGGTAGGGATACTAAGTTCTCAAAAACACTACAGTGAATACTGAATAATTTACTGTAATATACTTTAGTATACTGTAGTATTTACAGTTTACTATAGTATAAATACTGTAGTAAAAAAAAGAGTATATACTATAGTAATTACTGCAGTGTTTTTGCAGACTGTATTATACTGTAGTATTTACTATAGTGTTTTTGCGGACTGTAGTGAGGTATACTTATAAGGCACGAGGGCTTGTGGTATATGGTCAATATACCATGGCTAAGGGCTGTTCTTATGCGCGACAGATGCAGCCCTTAGCCATGGTATACTGGCCATATACCACAAACCAGAGAAGTACCTTATTGCTATTATAAACTGGTTACCAACTTTATTAGAGCAGTAAAAATAAATAGTTTGTCATACCCTTGGTATACGGTCTGATATACCACGGCTTTCAGCCAACCAACATTCTGGGCTCAAACCACCCAATTTACAATGTAGTATTTACTGTAGTGTTTTTTGGGACATTACTGTAGTATTTATTAATGTATTTTTGTTTTATTGTATTTGACATAGAAGTGGGGGGCTTTCTCCGTGAGAAAACCTACTGGAGAAATACTAAAAGAGCAAATTTTCCATAACTTGTAGGTAGGACTGGGTTCTGAACAGAGAGTTCAGAGCTTCCGCTATTTTCTATAACCATAGGGAACACAATATATGGTCTATACTCCGCATGTAGGTTTCTCACTTACGGGTGGCACAAATTGGCATATGGAGGAGGGCAATGGGCAGGGTGTATATACAAATTAAATACTGTAGTATTTACTATAGTTTAAAAAAAGTGTTTTGCGGACTGTAATGTATTTACAAAATACTACACATGAATGAGGGATACTACAGTGTGTAGTATAGTATACTACAGTTTACTACAGAATTCTATAGTAAGAACTGTTGTATTCTATAGTAAACTGTAGTAATTGTTATGTGGGAGGCGTGTCAGAAAACACTACATTTACACAAAGCGACACTCTCCCCCTGTGACCTACTGCACTTGCTTCTATAGGAAGCGTTTAGCTATACAGATGAGGAACAATCAAATACATGATCAATTATTTATTTTGCCAGGTTAGCCTTAAAATATGCTCTCCTGACAAAAGGAATATAGATACAACATCAAATATAATGTACGGTATATTTGATTGTTCTTCATCTGTGAAAACAGTGGGTAGAAAATGTATTCATCAGCTCACTAAAGGCATCTGCATGCTTCCCATCCGAAACAGTTCGTTACAGTTTGAGCATATACTGTAAAATGACAACATTTTGATCGTTTTGGTGTTCGGCAAGGGTTTTTTCAGCTGTTCGTGCACACACATTGTTTACGAGGCAGGCCGAATTTCGGTAGCCGAAGTCTACACCTCTACATCGGTCATTGGTCAACAGTAGTGATTCTTCAATAAAGTGTTTGTTGTCATTCAGCGACTCATTTTCATGCACATCTTTTCACTTGAGAATTACTGCATCCAACATCTTACTTAGATGTACACTTTTGCGGCTAAGATCTCCTCGGCAAAAATAGTCAAAAGTAATGCTAACTTTCTTGAGTTATCTTAGATTGGTTCTGACTATTGTGAGGAAGTGGCTACCGTGGACAAACAAAACTATTGTCGCTTTTTTTCTTCTCGTTTTTCAAGCGAATGTCTTTTAAGGGAGTCAGCGAGCACGCTCTATCTGTTGTCCTAGCCAAGTTTGGCTAGGCGCCAGCCGAACCGAAGCATGCGGAAGCCTTTAGACACTCTATCTCAGCTCATCTTACAGTAATACAGTAGGAGTTGTGGACCAACTGAAAAATAGACTGTTCACAACAATGCAATTGACTCTCGCCCATTTCCCTATTTTCTTGACACTCTAACCCCTTCATTTTATTAGTTAGCCCAAATCCCATTAGCAGAGATTCAGCTCTGTAATTACAAAGAGCACTTCACAACTGCAATATCCATTAGAATCATCTCTCAAATTAGCCTCCATTATTTCAACTCACATGTACAGTATCAATTCATTTTTCACATACCAACTACTGCAGAATGATCAGGGTTGGAAAAACACTATGATCAGCTCTGTCTGTTGCGGGTAATGGTTTCACATAATGGTTGGTCCATTTAAACAAGACTCTTCCAGTTCAAAACAACTGAACTACTGGTAAAGTTGTGCACCTTTCAACATTACATTATCCCGGTCATAACCGCAAGCCTCATTCACACCAGATAGATAAACCACATTATTCATATGAAAGTGTGTGCCACTACACAACAAGCCAACCATCAAAGATTTGATGCAACAGGACATGACAGGCCAACAGAGCTTCATTGACGGCCTGGCTGACACACCTACCACGGCATCAAAGGAAGTGTCCTAATCACCGTGTCAGATTACCTAGCCAGCCCTACTGTATCACTTCACCGAAAGAGGCTTTCTGCTGTACATTAGGAGCAGTACTGTATTTAGGCTAGATCAGATAAAGGAGATAGGGGTCAAAGGTTTGCATGAATCTCATGCAAAACCTATCCATCCCTCCTCCCACAGTGTCAGACACGAGGTGCAAGGTTCCGCAGATGATCGTTCAGAAGATAAGAATTTCAAGATGCGAAATGGTTTTCACGTTAAATATTACTTTAGTCAGATGTAAATAGGACTGTCATATTGGGGTAATGTAGTTTACGAAAGCTCAAATCAGGAAGGCCACTCTGAACGCTCGTTTAACTTCATCAAGTAAGCACAGCATCAATCACTTCGTTTCCTATTATATGGGCATAGTGGGAATGAATACCAACGTATCATCAGCATAGCATCTTGCTTCTTCTCTTCTTTCCTATTCGCCATGTGTGGAAGGTCATTCATCTATTTGCCTTATGGACCTCTAAGCACGGCACAATAATGCACATTCCTCATGCTTGCTGTTCAATCTACTGTATGGGCTCACTCTTGCAATTATCACCTTCCTCTCAACCAATGGGCTTGGGATGTATTTATATGTCAACATACCCTTGTTCTCTCTCTTGCTGTTTGTTAGCAGCAGTTGTTGACAACCATCCACCAGCTATAATAACCTTAAACCCAGTCATTGGGACTCCTTTCCCCCAGCGTGGGGTTTTGATGCCAGCTGCACAGCAAAGGGCTACCTGTCATCAGCATCTGGCTCTGAGGAGCATTCATTGGAGACGAGGCCATACCCCAAACTATTTAATAAAATTCCATATTGCATTCCGTCTCCGTTGTTCGTTCAGATAATCCTGTAGTCGAACTATAGAAGGGTCAGTCACTGATGTCTAATCCAGAATCCGGTTTAACCTCCAGCAAAGCAGTCAACAGGATTGGCGGTCACCATTCAAAGTAAATGCAATCCCTGTCCAGAAATCCTTAAAGACCGTTTTACAGCAAGGCAACAGCCAAAACCATGGTTTAATAGTCAAAATGCTCTTTGCCTGATTTAACTCAGACAAACTAATCTTAGTCTTCCTCCAAATAATGAAACAGTTTGTGATCCCATCATAGCAGTAAGCTTAGGAGGTTATGATTAGAAACATTGTTCGAGTGGATTTACTTTGAGTTAATGAAAGGAATTAAAGGCATACACAGGAAATAACACAGCTGTTCTCTGAATAGGAGGACATGATCAAACCAGATCAGGTAGTTACCTGGGATTTGAGTCCGGGAGAAGGGAACGCGAATTACTGTGGAGGAGTGAATCCAACCCACAAACCCAGATTACAGAAAATAAATGACTACCGTATCATATTGTGCAAAAACTATTCTATGCAATTAAATAGTGACATGTCAAGTATAAACACAGACTCAAAAAGGCCCATATCTATGTGATAATACACTCATAAGAGGAGTGCAACTATAGCTCTGTGACTCATCATAACCATCACTTAACCCTCCATACAAACAAAGGCTTTATCAATGGAGTCTGCAATGACAGATGTGTCCATTCTCATGCGCTTTCCCTCTGGGGGGAGAAGTGGGGGGTCTGGGCAACTACTATCTGATCTGCCACATCCACTCTGACACACTGATGCGCACTCACAAACACACACACACACATGATCCACTCCACCTCTCCAACCCTTATGGATTGTCTATGTTAATTTTTCTATAAATACATGCTTTAAAATACTAAAATGCTTCAAAAATAACTATGTATTTGTTCAAATTATACAGAATCATTTCTAAATGAACGCTATGGATCCAATAGTGGATCTTAAAATCAAAGTCTAGAAACACAAAAATATAGCATGTCACATTACTAAATTCTCAGGTCATGAGTACATTTGGCACTCTGCGCATCATTATGCATGGATGCACACTTGTATGTTGAATAATTCACCTCAGATTACATAACATGCATAATACAAACTGCTGCCTGCTCTCAAGACGTTTTATGAACTAGTACATACCTTCTACTGACTGGCAGACTTCAGGCTGCTTGGAAAACAATTCGGGGAAGCCCCTCCCAAGAGTTTCAGTTCAGTTCTTCAGCTTTAGGTTCTCACCAAACAGAGACATTTCAAGTATCCAAAACATTATAGTTATGCACATTATCCTTGTGATACGTTTCTGTACAAATGATAAGACATAATTAAAATGTTGTCAAATTATGTATTACAATGTGTTAATGTATAGAAGATCATCCCATTTTATAGCTCCACATTAGCATTACACAGATGCTTGTTAAAGCAAGACTCACCTAAAAGTGTTCACACTGTCCCATGTGCAGACAACTGTTACTGTCTAGTTATCTTAATAAGATGTGACTCCCTTCTTCCACAGTCCCAGTAGTAGACTCCACCTTTCAAAGTCCCTGTGTCAGTAACTGGTCTAAACCCCCCCACATCCCCTGGTTGTTAGTGTGGTCCAGTCCTGGTGCTCCAGCCTCCATCCCTCTCTCAGAGCAGAGTGAGTTGAGCCCAGCCTGCCTTTGCCCAGCAGAGTGCCTCCCTCCCTGCCTCCCTGCCCGCCAGCTTACTTCCCCCACGCAGCAGTTGCTAGGCGATTACTCTACTCCTCCAATCATCATGCGCTCATGAGTGGACGCTCACTCCATCGCAGTGCCATACAGCTACAGTACACTACGCACACGCAGCGCAGACACTGTTGTACTGTAACTTGCTCACGTGGTCCCAAAAGGCAGCGACAAACGGGTGTCACGTTCCTGACCTGTTTTCTGTTGTTTTGTATGTGTTAGTCGGTCAGGGCGTGAGTGTGGGTGGGCATTTCTATGTTATGTGTTTCTATGTTGGGTTTAATGTGCCTGATATGGTTCTCAATTAGAGGCAGGTGTTTGACGTTCCTCTGATTGAGAACCATATTTAAGGTAGGCTGTACTCACTGTTTGTTTGTGGGTGATTGTCGCTGTGTCTGTGTTTATTTGCACCACACAGTACTGTCTCGTCTCGTTCGTTCGTTCGTTCGTTCCTGTTCATGCGTGCTTCGTTATATGTAGTTTGCATGTTCAGGTTAGTCTACGTTGTTTGTTTGTTATTTTGTAAATATTCAAGTATAGTTCGTGTCAGTGTTCGTCGTGTCTAATAAATTCATTCATGTCTACATACCTCGCTGCACATTGGTCATCTGATCCCTCTCTCCTCTCCTCGTCTGAGGAGGAGGACGACGTAGAATGTCGTTACAACGGGAGCTTTACTCGATTATTTAACCGATTAAGTCGTGTTTACACAGAAAATACAGATGTGTACCATAAGTGCCATCTAGTCTTGAAAAGTGAATACATAAGACTGGAACAATGATTTGGGAGAACACTCATCATAGTACCTTTTATGCAGTTATCCTTCAATTTGACACCTAATCAAAACTTGAGGATTTCATTATTTCATATTCACGTTGGAATTGTTGTTTTATATGCTGTGGTTCATCCACTTTGTATGCACCAACTGTACATCTCTCTTGTTGAGAGTGACTTCTAAATTCAAACGTACCAATGGTTAATGAAGGCATATTACATTTACAGCACCCAACTTGCCATTTCGCACGCAGGGCATTCATGAAATTAATTAATTATTCCAAATTGCATGTTCAAACCTACAGTTGAAACTAAACTGATCTGACAGTATGGTATTGTCCAGGCACACTGGGCCTACAGCAGGATATTAAGTGACATTACATCCAGAGCAAAGCAGAAAGCCAACCGCAGTAATAGCTTTTTGGACTCAGGAATCGCTCTTGTTCTCCTATTATCCAGGGGTGGCAGGGTGGCATACAAGTAGCATTATTTGAGGCCCTGAATCCTTTCTCCTTTATTTCGAGTTCTGACCCCGAAATGTTCCGTACATTCAGTACCCCTGGTTCTATTACTTAGCCTCTCTGCATTACATCAAGGACAGTGGGCAGATGGAATCTTATCTTTGACCTTCCTACTGATTACAGCCACACAGGTCTGCAGCTTTTATCTATGTTCTGACCTTCTAACCAACAGCCACACGGCATCCAATAAGTGTTTTTGACAATATTGTTAGGTAGTAACATATTTACAATCTGTCACGTCTGCTCCTGCTCCTCCCCTCCAGCGTACGACGTCGCCAGTATACGAACCACAGGTCCTGGGATTCATCATTACGCACACCTGGCACTCATGATTACGTGCACCTGTGAATCATTATGATTCACACCTGGACTCCATTACCTTTATAAATTACTCCCCTTTATATGTCACTCCCACATGTTCACTCACCAGGTTGGTATTGTTCTTGTTTATCGGCGTACTGCCTTATGTTAGTGTCGTGTTCTGGGTTTTGTTATTTTATTAAAATGTTTCACCTGCTTCTGACTCACCGCCACATCATTACAGAATACCAACTCAAAATATGGAAGTAGGAAGACAACCGGACATCTCCCAGACAATCAATGAACAAGGTGACCTTCTTCGTCAACACCATAATCAGCTGGCTCAACTGGGGACGGCCATGGAAGATGTTCTCCGCAGTCTACAACGTCTCAACAGCAGAGGATATTCTAGAGCCAGTCTACCCAACGAGTCAGCACACCAGCCCATTCAGCAACCCACTCAGGTCAGCGATGCCCGTCTATCCCTCCTGGAGAAATATGACGGGACACCATCCAAATGCCGTGGCTTCCTCCTTCAGTGCTCCCTCTATTTCACACATCAGATGGGAGCCCCCACCACCGAGAGGACTAAGGTTGCCACGGTTATTTCTCTGCTGACTGGGCATGGGAATGGGCCGTCTGGGCGAGAGGAGAGGAGGAGCTTGAGTCTTATGAGGGGTTCAAGGCTCTGTTTTAAATGTATTTTCAATCTATCCCGCAGAGGGCAGAGAGGGAGATAAGTGTCTGCTTCAGCTCCATCAGGGGAATCAGACGGCTGCTGAGTATGTGCTTACCTTCCGGACAGTAGCAGCTTCCAGTGGCTGGAATGAGCCGGCGCTGAGCACGTTATTTAGAAGAGGTCTGCGCGAGGAGGTCCAGACGGAACTGCCCTGCCGAGATGACAACCTCACTCATTGCTATGGCCATCCGTCTGGATAACCTCCTCTGGGCGCGTCGGCATCTCCATCGCTTCTCTCCCTCCTTCGGCGAGTGTTCGGGATCAGAGCCTGAACTCATGGAGGTAGGGGTCACACGCCTTCCCGTGGCGGAATGACGCAGACAGACATTCTGTTACTTCAGAATCTGGGATACACTAGAGCAGAGGGACAGTCGCATGATGTTACATCCCCTGGAAAAGGAGTTAGTATTCCATCTACTGCTCTTCCTGTTAGACTTTTTTTAGTACCCATCACTCTGGCTGACTGTCCCTCATGCCCTGTGACTACAGCTTTAGTGGATTCCGGCGCCGCATGGAACTTTATGGATCAGACCCTTGCCGCCTCTCTCAAAATTACTATCTACCTGTTCTCCTCTCCATTTACGGTTCAAGGTCTCAACTGTCGGCCTCTAGGATCCGGAACCATCACACACATCACCCAACCGCTCACCCTCACTGTGGAGCCCAATCACCAGGAAAACATTGCCTTCATCAGCAGTGCACCAGTTCACAAGATCACCCTCGGCCTACCTTGGCTTCAGCGCTATAACCCTACCATCTCATGGTCTGAGAATCACCGACTGGTCACCTGAATGCCGGAAGACCTGCTTTCCTGTCCCCTGTGGTTCCACGTCGGTTGAGAGTCCTGTGGTTGCCCTCCAGCCCAACATCCCGGAGGAATATCAGGATCTAAGGGAGGTATTCTCCAAGACCCGTGCTCCCTCCTCATCGCCCCCAGAGTGCCTACAATCTCATTTGCTTCTGGGAGGGGGATGAGTGGAAGGCGGTGTTCAGCACGATGTCTGGTCACTATGAGTATTTGGTTATGCCCTTTGGCTTAGCCAATGCTCTGTCAGTGTTCCAGGCATTTGTCAAAAAGGTGTTCAGGGACATGCTCGGACGTCAGGTCATTGTGTAAATTGATGACATCCTGTCAGGAGGTGGATGTGGGGGCAGTTTTGTCACAAAGACAGGGGGACACGCTAAAATTGTATCCTTGTGCTTTCTTGTCCAAGAAAATATCCACCGCAGAGAGAAATTGCGACGTCGGCAATCGAGAGCTCTTGGAGGTGAAGTTGGCATTAGAGGAGTGGAGACACTGGCTGGATGGCGCCAAGGAACTATTCGTCATCCTCACCGACCATCGGAACTTTGAGTACATATGGACAGCGAGGAGACTGAATCCTCTTTTTCACCAGGTTCAACTATCACCCAGGTTCTAAGAACATCAAGGCCAATGCCCTGTCCCATATCTACAATTCGGGAGAGGCTCCTGCCCAGAGGGCACCCATAATCCCATCCTCCCGAGTCATGGGTCCAGTGGTTTGGGACGTAGATGTGGACATCCTCCAGGCTCTAGAGAGGGAGCCCGCACCCCAGAATTGTCCTCACACGCACATCTACGTTCCCACAGGGATAAGGGATCGGCTGCTGAACTGGACACACACAGCTGTTGTCGCAGGCCATCCAGGTATTTCTCACACCATCCATTCCATCACTGAGAAATACTGGTAGCCCACCTTGGTGCAGGATGTTATGTGGTATGTCAAGTCCTGTTCTGTGTGTGCTCGAACCAAGTCCCCCCGGGAATGCTCCAGCAGGGAAGTTCCTGCCGCTTCCCGTTCCTCAGCGACCTTGGTCCCATCTATCCATTGACTTTGTTACTGATCTTCCCCTTCTGGTGGTTTGACCACCATTCTGGTGGTAGTGGATAGATTATCCAAGACATGTCAATAAATCCCTCTTCCTGGTCTTCCCACTGCTCTCCAGGTCGCTGAGGCATTCTTCCAACAGGTCTTCTGGTATTATGGCCTTCTAGAGGACATCGTCTCGGACTGTGGCCCCCAATTCATATCCCCAGTATGGAGGGCCTTCTTGGAGAAGCTAGGTGTCACGGTTAGCCTCACATCCGGGTATTGGCCTCAGTCTAACGGGCAGGTGGAGAGGATGAATCAGGAGCTGGGGAGGTTCCTGAGGAGTCACTGTCAGGACCGGCAGGGTGAGTGGGCACGTTTTCTTCCTTGGGCAGAGTACGCCCAGAACTTTCTATGTCACTCCTCCACTGGGTTGACCCCTTCCAGTGTGATTTGGGTTTCCAGCCGGCCCTGGCCCCGTGGACCCCGGGCCAGACCGTGGCTCCTGTGATAGATGAGTGGTTCCGGCGCGCGGAGGAGGTGTGGAACAATGCGCACGTGAGACTCCAGTGCGCCGTCCATTGTCAGAAGGAGCAGGCAGACCGTCACCGCAGTGAGACCCCTGTGTTCCATCCTGGGGATCGCGTCTGGCTCTCTACCAGGAACCTCCCACTCCGCCTGCCCTGCAAGAACCTGAGCCCCCAGTTTGTGGGGCCGTTCAAGGTTCTCCGGAGGGTCAATGAGGTGACATACAGATTACGATTACCCAGTCACTACCGTATCGCACCCTCTTCATGTCTCCCTTCTCAGGCCGGTGATTCTTGGTCCCCTAGCTGATGCTGTCCCCCACGACACACCACCACCCCCCAGACATTGAGGGGGGGGCCCGTCGTACGTTGTCAGATCCCTACTGGACTTCCGACGTTGTGAGGGTCGGCTCCAGTATCTAGTGGACTGGGAGGGGTATTGCCCGGAGGAGCGGTGTTGGGTTCCGGTGGAGGACATTCCAGACCCCAACATCATCCGTGATTTCCACCTTCGCCGCACGGACTTACCCGCTCCTCGTCCTTGGGGTCGTCCCCCTGGTCGACGTCATCCTGCGACTGGAGCCGCACGTCAGAGAGGGGATACTGTCACGTCTGCTCCTCCGCTCCGGCGTACGACGTCGCCAGAATACTAACCACCGGTCCTGGGATTCATCATTACGCGAACCTGTGAATCACCTGGACTCCATTACCTTCACAAGTTCCTCCCCTTTATATGTCACTCTCCCATGTTCACTCACCAGTTGATATTGTTCTTGTTTATCGACGTACTGCCTTGTTTAGTGTTGTGTTCTTGGTTTTGTTTTATTAAAACGTTTCACCTGCTTCCAACTCACCGCCCCATCATTACACTGAGGGGTGACCACTGCAAGATTAGAGTAATAGTTGGCTCAAATAAAATCCTGGGTATGAAAATCATTCCTATGTGCATCAAGGACATGGAACAGACAGCGATAGACTGGCTATAAGCTACCGATACAGATTGTGCTGTCGTGCAAGAAAAGAAGAAGAGTGGGGAAAAGTAAAGCACAATCACAATTGTGTTGTTCCAATCTCGGAGGCCGGCGGAGGCAGGAAAAGTGTATGGGAAATTGATGATCAGGTCATTGGAGCCACAGCCAGTTTTCCTGTGTGTGAAGAGCCCAGCCCATGTCTTCTCTGTTAAACAAACAAGCACACGCCTGCCTCTCCCAATAACATAAGCAGACTCTGACATGTGCAGAGCGGGAGCCATGCCCGATACACTCTTAGAAAAAAAATTGCAATCTAGAACCTGTCTCCATAGGAGAACCCTTTGAAAAAAAATGTTGGTTCCAGGTAGAACCCTTTTTAGTTCCATGTAGAACCTTTTACACAGAGGATTCTACATCGAACCCAAAAGAGTTCTACCTGGAACCAAAATGGGTTCTCCTATTGGGACAGCCGAAGAACCCTTTTGGAAGCCATTTTTCTAAGAGTGTAGACGTGACAGTTGATATTGTTGTTGAAGGCGGGGTCAGGGGAATAGAGAACAATGAACATGGCATGTTCCAGAGATATTTCTGTGACTCCACCACAGTCAATGTCAAGCTGAGTGCGACAGTATATCACACCATAATCACAAACAGTTTGTGTGTAACGAACGTCGTCGGGAGAAGGAGAAGACCAAGGTGCAGCGTGGTAAGTATTCATAATACTTTTAATAAATACGAATACTTGAACAAAAAACAACAAAACGACAAACGAACAGTTCTGCAAGATGCAATACACAAAACAGAAAACAACCACCCACCATGGTTCTCAATCAGAGACAACGATTGACAGCTGCCTCTGATTGGGAACCATACCAGGCCAAACACATAGAAATACAACACACAGAACAAAACAGAGAATGCCCACCCCAACTCACGCCCTGACCAAGCAAAATAGAGACATAAAAAGGATCTCTAAGGTCAGGGCGTGACATTGTGTCCCATTCACTTCAGCAAGCCACAAAACTGGGAGCAAACGTGGAGCAAAGACCATCAGTGAATATACACGTACTGTCTGGACATTTGTTTTTTTCATGATGCTTTGAAGTGAGAAGGCTGAGACTGGATGAAGAATATGTTCTGAACACTTAACATGGCATCCATTAATAAAGAATAATACCCAGTTCATACAGGCAGTGCTGTTCTCAGTCTGCCACCACCCTGTAGGAGTGTTGAGCTGTTCTCAGTCTGCCACCACTCTGAAGGAGTGTTGAGCTGTTCTCAGTCTGCCACCACTCTGTAGGAGTGTTGATCTGTTCTCAGTCTGCCACCATTCTGTAGGAGTGTTGATCTGTTCTCAGTCTGCCACCACTCTGTAGGAGTGTTGAGCTGTTCTCAGTCTGCCACCACTCTGTAGGAGTGTTGAGCTGTTCTCAGTCTGCCACCACTCTGTAGGAGTGTTGAGCTGTTCTCAGTCTGCCACCATTCTGTAGGAGTGTTGAGCTGTTCTCAGTCTGCCACCACTCTGTAGGAGTGTTGATCTGTTCTCAGCCTGCCACCATTCTGTAGGAGTGTTGAGCTGTTCTCAGTCTGCCACCACTCTGTAGGAGTGTTGAGCTGTTCTCAGTCTGCCACCACTCTGTAGGAGTGTTGAGCTGTTCTCAGCCTGCCACCACTCTGTAGGAGTGTTGATCTGTTCTCAGCCTGCCACCATTCTGTAGGAGTGTTGAGCTGTTCTCAGTCTGCCACCACTCTGTAGGAGTGTTGAGCTGTTCTCAGTCTGCCACCACTCTGTAGGAGTGTTGAGCTGTTCTCAGTCTGCCACCACTCTGTAGGAGTGTTGAGCTGTTCTCAGCCTGCCACCACTCTGTAGGAGTGTTGATCTGTTCTCAGCCTGCCACCATTCTGTAGGAGTGTTGAGCTGTTCTCAGTCTGCCACCACTCTGTAGGAGTGTTGATCTGTTCTCAGCCTGCCACCATTCTGTAGGAGTGTTGAGCTGTTCTCAGTCTGCCACCACTCTGTAGGAGTGTTGAGCTGTTCTCAGCCTGCCACCACTCTGTAGGAGTGTTGATCTGTTCTCAGCCTGCCACCATTCTGTAGGAGTGTTGAGCTGTTCTCAGTCTGCCACCACTCTGTAGGAGTGTTGAGCTGTTCTCAGTCTGCCACCACTCTGTAGGAGTGTTGAGCTGTTCTCAGTCTGCCACCACTCTGTAGGAGTGTTGAGCTGTTCTCAGTCTGCCACCACTCTGTAGGAGTGTTGATCTGTTCTCAGCCTGCCACCACTCTGTAGGAGTGTTGATCTGTTCTCAGCCTGCCACCACTCTGTAGGAGTGTTGAGCTGTTCTCAGTCTGCCACCACTCTGAAGGAGTGTTGAGCTGTTCTCAGTCTGCCACCACTCTGTAGGAGTGTTGAGCTGTTCTCAGCCTGCCACCACTCTGTAGGAGTGTTGATCTGTTCTCAGTCTGCCACCACTCTGTAGGAGTGTTGATCTGTTCTCAGCCTGCCACCACTCTGTAGGAGTGTTGATCTGTTCTCAGTCTGCCACCACTCTGTAGGAGTGTTGAGCTGTTCTCAGTCTGCCACCACTCTGAAGGAGTGTTGAGCTGTTCTCAGTCTGCCACCATTCTGAAGGAGTGTTGAGCTGTTCTCAGTCTGCCACCACTCTGTAGGAGTGTTGATCTGTTCTCAGCCTGCCACCACTCTGTAGGAGTGTTGATCTGTTCTCAGCCTGCCACCACTCTGTAGGAGTGTTGATCTGTTCTCAGCCTGCCACCATTCTGAAGGAGTGTTGATCTGTTCTCAGTCTGCCACCACTCTGTAGGAGTGTTGATCTGTTCTCAGCCTGCCACCACTGTAGGAGTGTTGATCTGTTCTCAGTCTGCCACCACTCTGTAGGAGTGTTGAGCTGTTCTCAGTCTGCCACCACTCTGAAGGAGTGTTGAGCTGTTCTCAGTCTGCCACCATTCTGAAGGAGTGTTGAGCTGTTCTCAGTCTGCCACCACTCTGTAGGAGTGTTGAGCTGTTCTCAGTCTGCCACCACTCTGAAGGAGTGTTGAGCTGTTCTCAGTCTGCCACCATTCTGAAGGAGTGTTGAGCTGGTCTCAGTCTGCCACCACTCTGAAGGAGTGTTGAGCCAAAGGCTTTCTGCCCACTTCTCAGATCTGTGTGGGTGGAGGTATGTGGTGTGTGTGTGTGTGTGTGTGTGTGTGTGTGTGTGTGTGTGTGTGTGTGTGTGTGTGTGTGTGTGTGTGTGTGTGTGTGTGTGTGTGTGTGTGTGTGTGTGTGTGTGTGTGCGCGCTCACGTGTATCAAGGTCTCCCTCGACCTAAAAATCTTCTTCCTCAGGGGATGTACCTGGGGCTCGGACAACTCCGGTCAGCATCACCTCAACGTGACCTCTCTCTCACAGATCGGTCTGTACTCAATCAACTCCCAAAGGAGCTCCTACGGCAACTACTACTCTTTGATTCTTCAGACAAATAATGATATACAACTCATACATGGTTGAATACTACTGTAGTCATGGCCTGAGGGAGATCATTTGCCTTTAATTAGCTTTGCGTTTGACTCAATCAGAAAAAACACAAGGTGAAGTCGCGTTGTCTATGCCGCAGGGAGTTAGGCTGCATTTACAATCAATTACAGCACAATACAAGTGATGTATCGTAAACAGGCAGGGAATAAACATTTGAGAAAATGCACAAAGACCTGTGCTGCTAGTAACAGGATATCAGGAGCACTTTCTGCATTGCGGCATGTCTGACAGAAATAAATGGGCACCCCTGGACCGTCTCAAACCAAGGCTCCACAGGTGAGCACAAGCATGGCTAAATATTCCTATCGCACGTTGTGTCTAGCACCTTGATGCTGAGCAAAGAGGAGATTCTCAAAAGAATTGAAAGGGATCAACGAAATCCGGTGATCATGAGCAAAACACTGAGTGACGGCATGCCCAGTATACAACCCAAAGTCACAATCGAGACACGCTAACGACATCATTCATTTAAAGCTTGTTGACGGGCAAGTTCACAGTGTTCACTTTTGATAGCAGTTCAGTTACTCACAGCTTGTGTGACATAGCTAACTCAGCACGTCAAGCAACAACGCCACAATGGAGTGATGTTTCGCAGAACCAAATGGCTGTCATGGGCCTTGCCTAGAGCGGCTGGGGCAAAAGAGATTGCTTTCACTGAGCACTATTGACAGCAATTAAGCGATGGGCTGTGAATTGCTAGTCTCTCCAATGACTTGGCTGTGTTAGTAATGAAATAGGAACAAGTCAATGAAGCGCTAAACATTTACTTCATAGCGAGGGAGATGCAGACACTTCTCTAGACACTAATGTATGTTATTGTTGAATTGTTACTGTTGAACCGTTTGAAAATAAGTCGCTGGACATAACTACACGATCATCCAGAGTTCCGAGCTGAAACCCATCAACAAATCCAACTGAAAGCCACAATATAGAAGGCCATTATATCACTCAGTACTCCTCTTATCTCCGCTCTAAAAAGCTAACCACGACCGTGGGCAGAAAGTATTATCTTAAGACAGGACAAGCACATGTTCCATCAATGAAGCATGAGCAAATGTACAGTGATGGTGTTCCTGTCTGGCAGCTAAAAGCCTTTTTTTCCCCGAGAGCGGCTCACCTCAGACCGACCTCTCAGAAGAGCTTATCCTCTGAATAGAGACGTGTAGTATTTCCACGTGGTTGTCCACATCATAGCATACATTCAAACTGTGCTCAGACTCCAGTTCCATTGTGAAGGACCAGTGAGTGACGTAGAGTCTATAGCTTTAAAACTAACAACCCCCCTGCCTGCCCTCTGCTCTCAGAGGAAACCAGTTCTCTCACTCAGGAAGCCAGTGTAGTGGCTCCAACAGGACAGACAGGGGCCTTTGGACAGTGTGGCACCTCCTATCCTGACCAACTCGCTCACTCGTGCCTTCCTGTACGGCTGAGGGGGTGGAGGGATAGGGGAGAGAGGAGCTCCTCAGGGCAGCAGGAAGGGACAATTTGGCAAGAGATATAATTCTCTAACCTGCTAATGACAAGCTCTACTCCTTTAGTCTTAAACCAACATGGGTGACACTGACAGACATACAAACATCAATATTGCTCTTCCAAAACAAATCCCCACGGAATACTTGTGACCTGAGCACAAGGATCCATCTGTCATAGATATGGGGAGAAAAATCTACCCAGCGGTAAACTATTATTCCTACACTAATTATTCAAGGGAAGAATGGCTCTAGATGACCGCTTAAATGATGATATTAACGCCAGCGGTCTAACCACAATTGTAAAACGTTTCATGGAGATCAGTGAGCCCACACACAACAGGAAGTGCACCGATTCTCTATAGCACTGCACTTCCCCCTAGTGGTCAAAATGTCTAAATGCTACTGCCTCACATTGGAACTTCAAACAGATGTTTCAAGAAGAGAAATACCATCCCAATTAATATATAAAAAAAGGCTATTTCTTGTGGCATATATAACCTGCTTTGCGCTTTCATGTCCTCCTCACGTGATGTAAACACGTTGTATTAACACAACTTAAATCCACTGCCTCAGTGACACACCTCAAAGAATGTTAACAGCATTAAATCAACAGGCCTGCACGCTTATTTTGCAGATATCAAAGAAAATCCAAGAACTCCCACAAAGCCTCATTATTTCCAGTGTGGGTATCATCAGTCCACTGATACAGATAGTTACCAGATAGTTACAGGCCACAGGAGGTTGGTGGCACCATAATTGGGGATGACAGGCTCGTGGTAATGGCTGTAGTGGAATAAGTGGAATGGTACCATGTGTTTGATGCCATTCCATTCGCTCCGTTCCGGCCATTATTATGAGCTGTCCTCCCCTCAGCAGCCTCCTTTGCTACAGCCACTATCTGAGGTGAGTCATACTGGATGGTGTATTGAAAGCTGAATCCACAAAGGTAAGGCGTAATGCTGAGGTGCTTACCTCCCACAGAGACTTGAACTCCCTCTGGTCGATGCGGAGGAGTTCACTGAATTCCCGGGTGACAATGGTGGCGTGCCGTGGGGTGTTATCCAGGATCGACTCCCCAAATGCTGTTCCAATACCCAGAGTGCAGATTGTGACAGCATCCTACAAGAGACACTGAAAATGATCTCTGCTTGGATGGTTCCTCGTCATTTTCAAAAAAGGAAGAGACAGGGAGGAGGTAGGGGGACTATGCTAATCAAATGTTTTGAATCACCTTAAACATGGGCCTTGCCTTAAACATGGGCCTTGCCTTAAACATGGGCCTTGCCTTAAAAATTGGACTCAAAATGCTGGCTTTGGCAGTGATCAGATCACTCCCATAGGTGGGACGCAATCTAGCAGATCTGAACACTTGCATTAGACAGAGGGTTTCTAAAATCACTCCAATCAACAGAGGGCCGCCAGGCAGACTAGAGCACATGGGGCGCTGGTAATTATAGGAAAAGACTCCTGGTGTCCCCAAGGTTACCAATCTCAGAAGACACAAATCACTGTGAAGTAGAGTGCCCTTTCTAGTTGGCTCTTCAGATGAGCTCCAGGGTTAATGTGCATCTTGATCTCCTCATGCACATGTTACAGTGCAGTTCATCCTTTATGACGTGAGAGGAGACCAACTAACTAATAGAATCGAAGGTGTTGAAAAGATTTTCTCCCATGTCAGGCAATTAGGGTTGCAAAATTCTGGGAACTTTCATTAAATTCCCTGGTTTCCCAGAAATCCTGTTTGGAGGATTCCGTATTTCCTGTTTTTTAACTTCTGATTCCGGGAATCCTCCAACCGGGAATTCGGGAAAACCTGAGAATTTATTGAAAGTTCAAGGAATTTTGCAACACTACAGGCAAACCATAAGGAATATTAATTATTTATTTATTGTAGGAAAGTGGACACACCTCTGATATATCTCATTTGGTATTTAATGATTGTATGAATAAATATTAACTGTAGCTATAGTACAATTTATTTTGGAACCAAGGAATGGATTGAATACAATACAGGGTAGTGATTTATATTACACAGAAAAGTAATTCACAGTAAGGGAGGTAATTTCGATCTGCCGTTTCATTTTGCAATCTTGTTCATTTGCTATTTTTCATGCAATCTACTGTTTATAGCATCTACTCAATAAAGTATATCGCTTTTCATTAAAGGCAGTGTTTCCCCCTTTATTAACTTAGAAGCAGCATGCTAGCTGTTCCTGTAGAATTCCAGTCAATGGCTTGCGAAACTACCTTCATCTTCCTTCAAACTGCACTGACTCTGGGTAAGTCAAAATCTCCCACTGTCCCTTTAAGATCAGAGTGAAGATCAAAACTTATATTTGTAGCAAACAGAGCGACCAGTGGCACGAATGAGAGACACGAGTGCACAGCCACCTATAGTGCTGTTGCGCACATCAGTTATATTTCCGATGGTGTCAACATAATTACAGTTTCATGCATTTTGGAGTAGAATATCTTTTTAAAAAGTGACCAGAAGTGACCCGGTGGTCACCCCCTCGGCAAAGAGCAATAGAGCCCCATATTGGAAGTGTCATAATACCCATAAAACATACAGGTCAAACAAGGAAATAAGGGCTGTGTTTCGTGTAGGCTTATCCTGGCATAAAGTTTTGATAACCATGTAAATCTCTCTCAGAAAAGTTGACTTTTATCAATATATTTGGCTCTATTTACTCTCCGATTCGAAAATGCTAATTAGCATCAATGTAGACATCATACAAAACTACAAATCCCTGCAAGCTCCTGCACGTCATCGCTAGCTAACCCCTTTGCTACACGGTATTGTGTCAATTTAAAACTTGCACAAGACAGTTCACAAATAAATGTAGCCAATTTATTTGCAACTACATTTAGCTAACATTAGATAGTTAATCCAAAATTTGTGCCTTTGCCTTGATTCGGCAGTCTCACCCAGATCATCATGACATTTGTAGTTCTTTATGATAGCTACATTAGCAGCCAATTAGCATTTCATTTTGGGAGGGAAATGGGAAAAATGTATGGTGGGAAAACGATTGGAACAATTTCCCTGTTTGACACCTAGGGTGTTATGACTCATACCGTGCTACTCTATCAACACCTCCTCCCAACAGTCTGACGAGGATATCCTCAAAGCTCTAAAGCAGTAATATGTAACTTTTTGGGCGACCCGACCAAATGCACATAAAAATGTGAGCTCTAGATCTGTCATTCTCATTGAAAGAAAGTCTAAGATGCGGTAGATCTGTTCTATGTGCACTATTTCTATGGGTCCCATTCATAAGTTTTGTTTTTGCGTCTTTTATTTTTGGTTTTATACACCAGCTTCAAACAGCTGAAAATATAAGATTTGGGGTTATGTAAAATCTATTGTATTTCACAGCGGTTTAGATACAATGATAATCTACGCTACACATGCTTGTTTTGTCAAATAAACAGAAATGAGGTGAACTATTCAAATTTTTTGCAAGGAATTGGCAAAGCGATTTCTGCGTAGTGCATCTTTAATATTATTCCTAACCACCTGTGGTTTCAAGTCTAGAATATAAACAACAAGAACCTAGTTCCAGTCTCCACCATACCCCAATCCAGAAGGTGGCGGTAATGCACCATCTGGTTTGCACTCCCCCATAACCCCCTCCCAATATACCTGATGATTTGCTGTCTCTGACACTTTGACATCAAGTGAGCCAGAGATGACAGCATACCAGCTGGTACCAATATCTCCTTGACGGTATACTGTAAAGGAAAATACATGAGGTGAGAACATATTCTCATATTCTAGAGCCTTGTTTTAACATACAGGTCTTTTGAACATGAAGCCAAAACTTACATGTGATACCCTTCTCTAGACATTCGTAGAATCCACACAGGCATATCTGCTGTAGAAGACTAGGGTGGAACCGCTCAAAGGCCTTCACACATTTCAGCCTGGCCAGGATGATGTCCACATCTTCCCCAGAGCGTTCAGCAGGTCTAGATGGAGAGGACATATCCTATTGGTCAGTCATTCAGCACAACTTTAGAGAATTAGGAAAATAATTGTGTGTGACAATTCTCCCTGGAGAGCACCCGTCAGACATTCAGCTCCATTCATATCCCCTCGATTAGAGCCAAAAACTGATTGAAAATGTTTGCAAAATGGCTGTTTATGTTACGTTTTCAAACTTACTTCTATCGCTTAACATGTCAAACAGTTTTATACAAAAGTTGTTAACGTTGTTTTTTCGAATTTAAACTTTAAAGTTACATAAAATCGACGACTTGTAGCTTACTCACCACAGCGGATTGTTTGTGTACTGATTTGGAGAGCACATGCCGACCCAGACCGCAGAGTTATCCAGAAAGAATGGCAGTGGCATTCAAACCTTTTCAGCGGGGACCCCATTTTTTCCGACATAATTTCTGGGGATCCTATTTTTTCCCCCCAGAATTTCGGAGGACCCTATTTTTCCCCCCCAGAATTTCTTGCGATCCCACTCCAAATTTAACAACCTTAAAATCGGTAAATTTAGATTTTTACATCAACAAATAACCTCATTGCATTTTCAAGAAACCAATAAATACATTTACTCAATAAAATTGTATCTTATAAATGATCTTTCTCAAAAACGTTTGTATATTGTCCCATACAATAATCTGTAGTCTTAATATTTTGCTCCTTAAAATAATTTGTTTACATTTTGGCGACCCCACTAGGGGTTGCGACCCCGACTCTGAATACCACTTTCCAGTGTTAGGGGTTGGGCATTTCAGGAGAGCTTGGGCTGGAGTGACATGTGGTCCCAGGGCTCTCAGCCTCAGTGGTGTAAGAAATTATTGACTGTCAAAATTATAGGCGCTCTGCCTTAGAATCCAGTAAATTATGTGTTATTTTTAAATTCTCTGTCTATTTGTCAGTGTTTGTCAACATCTTATAAATATTCATGGTTCCAGCTCACCTTCTGCCCTTGTAAATAAATACCACAATTTTTCACCTGATTCTTCGCACCCCCTCACAAGACCGTGTTGGATCCACTATCTTGCTTTCACATTACTCTGTGGAATTACTTGCCACAGGTAATGTATATATATAAAATAGAACATATTTCACTGACCTATAGCCTGGGGGTAAAGTGCGCAACTCCCTAGCGGTGAGATAACTTCCCAATATTGATAAAGTGTAACAACATGACTGGATGCAGAAGATACTTCCTAAATGTGAGGGATACAGCTGCATATTCAGCTATTCCTATTTCCTGTCGTTCCCTTCCTACACACCGGCAATATTTTAAGCCCCAAATTGCATCATGTAAGTTAAACATTTTCCTCATGACATTTTATAGCTGCTTGTCTGTACCTTACTAGCCGACTATGGGATCATACGTATTTGAGAGACTACCAACTGTCTTGGTAGTTGGTATAGGCCCGTTGATACCTGTTGTGTTTAATGCAAGACAGAGTATAACAATGCACATATGAAATTCTATATTTAGCCATTCACATTGTATTTGCACTTACATTTGGTGGGGAAAGTGACACAACCAACCAAAGTCAAATCAAAAGTCTGTACTGTAAATGTCAAATGTCTACATCATATGGTGAGTCATGTTTGCCGGCAGGTGATAATGAGCCACACCAAAAGCAACTCATTTAAGCTGCACTGCCTAAAGTGCCTAGTACTCGCTAGAGTGACAAAGGGACATGTATTGTGTAAACACATCTGGCAAGCCGTGATAGCCGCTAATGCACTTTGAACCTGCTCTCAGAATGGTTGTGTATCTCTCTCTCTCTCTCTCTCTCTCTCTCTCTCTCTCTCTCTCTCTCTCTCTCTCTCTCTCTCTCTCTCTCTCTCTCTCTCTCTCATGGAGGTGATGGTGCAGAATGGCGAGACTGTAGAAAAGGAGGTTTTCTGGAGCGTTGGGGCCTCTTTCCTTGCTCTCTCCTGCAGCCTTATCCACAGCTCAGTATTTAGAGCAGAGGGCCCGGAGAACCCCCAAGAATAAACCATGTCAGCCCCGCGTATCATCTCCTCCCTGTGTTACAAGTCATTTTCCAGACAGGTAACGTTGCGTCATGCTACTCTGGGCAAAGCTAGAATGGCACGTTTAAAGCTCTAGACTGGAGCAATCAACAGTGAAACAACCACAACCTCCCACCTGTATCACCTAATAGATGTCTTTGGTGATTCAACACATGCCCTTTCTATTTGAAATGCTGTTCGGAAGCACATATAATCCAAGGAGTATTCACTTACGTTTACAATTCTCACTGGACAATAAGAATCAAATAAGTCAATGTACAGTATTTCTGACCTAAGGTTATATTCTGCATGAAGAGTAGTGCAGTAGAAGTAGGAATAGAGCAACATTGATTTCTAGAAGGATCATCCCTTGGTTTCCAACTCGTGACCATCATGGGGAGTTATGTATCTGTCAGTCATAAATAGATGATGAACATTCAACACTCAATGACTGATATTTCCATCTAATAATTTACACAGTGGTACACCCTAGTCACTCAATAGACCGCATGGGGTGCACCCACAGTGGGGGACCATAGCAGTATGTGTTTGTAAATACATCACTGGTTCTTGTCCATCTCCTCGTGACATTTGACGTAAACGATCTCCTAATTAAAGAGCGTAACCTACTATTACTTTCAGAATCGTCAGTTAGTAGTATTATATGTTCATTAGGAATGAAGGCACATCCACGCTCTGAATCAGTTCATATCGTGTTTCGAAATGGTCTGTATCTAGAATATAAACATACGTAGGCTAGAGCAGTGTTTCGTATGGCATATTTATGAAGACATATTATAAAGGCATAAACCTAGCGATATTCACTGTATCAAATTCGCCCGTTAGACAACATATGGTAGCCTAAAAAGAGTGCATTGCGGAGGATAACCTGAGGCAAGTAAACAGGCTACACTGGTCCCATTGGAAGGAAATGCCTAAAACGTAGTAGTCATCCTCATATTCAGACTAATACACAGCGTAGTGTGAAAAGTATGAAGTTGGTTTCAAAATACATGTAAAAAAAATTTGAATTACCTTTTATCAAGGCAAATAATCCAATCTGCAGACGCAGAGGAATGGCCAGAGGTGTGCGCTGCTACCATTTTCGTAGAGATCATAGACCCGGTGAAAGGAAGACTTGCATCAGCAGCTCTTTTTATTGGTCTATTCCCTTATCCCTCCTGCTCTTCAAATGCATCGTTGAATTTGACGCCTTTTTTGTGATCCTTTTCACGCAATAGGTTACTTGAGTGGAACGTTAAAAATAATACTTTTTGTAAATGAAAAAAATTGATGGTTGGGAGACGGGGGATTATATTCTGAAAACAAAATATTTATAGGATCATTTTTAGCCTACGAGTCACAACTGTACAGTTGGCAAGTTTCCAAAAACAATACAGACATGGGAGCTTTTGCCAGACTTCAGCTCTCCAGACCAGTTTACACTTTACACAAAAAATACCTACTACAATACAAAAACAATAGACTGTGGGACAACATGTGAAGCAAGTAAGGTTCAAAGTCATTAATGAGGAAATCTGTGATTTCCAATGTCCAATGTTGGACTTTTAAATGAATGATATACATCCATTGATTCTTGAAGCATATAACTTATAAATGAGCTTACATACCCCGTACATACCCCATTAGAACCCAAAATATGAGCTTGTTTTATTTCATTGTTTGTAAGCAATGTAATTGTAAACAAACATTGTATAGCATCAAAACATGGTTCTATAAGGGCACAAGGCGAGACCCATATGCAGACACAGAAGGCAGATGGTTGAGCTCCGATATTTATTATAACACAAGGGGTAGGCAAAAAGGCAGGTCGGATACAGGCGAGAGTTCATAAACCAGATCAGAGTCCTAACAGTACAAGCCGTTAAACAGTCTCGAGGTCAGGACAGGCAGGGGTTCAGTAACCAGGTTCGAGTCCAAACAGTACAAGGCGTTAGGCAGGCTCGAGGTCAGGGCAGGAAGAATTGTCAGGCAGGCGGGGTCGGTGTCAGGACAGGCAAGGGTCAAAACCAGGAATACTAGGAAAAACAGAGATTGGGAAAAATAGAAGCTAGGAGATAAACTCTGGTTGACTTTGAAAACAAGACGAACTGGCACAGAGAGACAGAAAACATAGGTATTTACACCGGGGATGATGAGCGACACCTGGGGGGTGGAGACAAGCACAAGGACAGGTGAAACAGATCAGGGCGTGACAGGTTCAAACTACAATTTGGATGATAGATGCTCAGTCCTTCAATCCGAAGCTCTGTATATGCATTTGAGAGTGTTTACATGTCTACATACCCATCCCTCAGCTGTTTACCAAAACAGTGGTGGGTGGCTGCTTTTTTGTTGTTTGCATTGCAGATTGCCCCTTTTAAAGACAGGCTTTGCAATAGCTCAGTGTTTACAACCTTGCCTGGGACCTAAAACAGTGGCAGCCTGACAGCCAAGGTTTGATGGAAATCGGTTACAGTGGTGCCGTGACTCGTATCTCCAGAGAGCTGATATTAGTTAGCTGCCGGGGTTGCTGCGGAGAGGAGGAGGTGGTCAAAGGAGCTTGAATGTAGGGGTGAATGTAACAGGTAATGTGCTGGGTTGTCACCTTAGTGATGATGAATAAAACAAGCCAGCTATTTCCTCCGGAAAGGAAGCTACTGTGGCTTGGAATAATTATGTTCAGACTTTGTGGATACAAAGCCATTATGACTATGGTGGTTCGATTGCAGTAGATTATACAAACACAGTAAAGGCACGGCCACCAGAGAGATGCTACTGAGTTGATGGGATGACAAAGCAAAGCAGGCAAGCAATAAAAAACACAATAGCTGTGAAGGCCAGTCACCACGGTGACAGCACTGCAGCAAAATGAGTGGGAGGATATAGAGGGAAACAGTTAAATGCTTTTATTTCCACTGTAAGGAGGAACCTGCAGGCAGCCCATGGCAGGTCATGAATAGTCAATATTGGAATGACACACTGGTCCGCTGTGGATAACGGGACAATAAAAGTGCAAATTTCACATTCATGTAGGCTAATGTCTGCTTTACATTTGGCAACCTGAGAGAGATTCCTGTGTTTTGTGGTTTTGCAAAAATATGTAATTAACATCACACTGATTCACTCAAATCACTCTGGCTTCCAACCATCTCTCTGATTGATTTGGAGAACTTCTTGCACTCTGTGCTCAGACATTCAGATGAAAAGGAACCATAGGAGCCCTAAGGTAGCTGGCTGCAGGCTCTGCCACTCTCATTCCACTGCAACACACACTGACCACCACAACACCAAAAAAGCAACCCAAGCCCAATGGGCTCTTTGGATTGGCAGGAGGGGACAGTTCCACATCCTGCAGATGTATCCCATATACAATATCCGATGTCCAGACGGTGTGTGTGCTATACCCAGGGAATCAAGTGGCAGCAGCTGCTGAAGACAGATGTGCCAAACAGCAGGATTTAAATGGCCAGGGGAATTCAGTGCTAAAGGGTATTAGTATGCCATGCAGGCAGGCAGACGTATAGTGTGATATTTGGAGGATCGTACAGGAAGGGTCCGATGAAGTCAAGTAACAGGAAGCTAGAACAGACAGGGAATAACATTTGCTTATGTCTGCTCTACAGTATACTTTGGCTGCTATAATGACTGTAGAATGCATTTTTATTCACATTGCACAGCATTTTCTCTCCTGAAAACAGTATGCTAATCTCATTTATGCACCGTTGGAGCTGTGCCTGTGACTATGGAGAAGAGAAAAATAGAATTCATAAACATTCATTATTACAATGTTAAGTTGTTTCTTGTCCTTCCCTTAACCGTTGCCTTGGAAATGTGAAAGTAATGGCTATGTTGTTATCTTGCCTCATTAGATGTGGCAGTATTTTTTTTTAAATCCTCTATGTGTTTGTTAGCTAGACTGTAATTTGTCTTTGAAAGTTCCATCTGATTACAGTTTTTAGTCCAAAATGTCCTCACTGAACTGGGAATAAAAACTATGTGTGGTATTATATTAATTAACGAGAGCACTTACACAGTATAGATTATTTTTAAAGTTATTATTTTGACATGACATTATCACTGTCATCATCATCATTGCCATCATCATACTACTGATATGATTTAGGAGCATTTCTGATCTATCTCACCCATGGAGGAGGTCAGAGACCTGGCAGTGTGGTGCCAGGACAACAACCTCTCCCTCAACGTGAGCAAGACAAAGGACACGCCCCCGTTCACATTGACGGCGCTGTAGTGCAGTGGGTAAAGAGTTTCAAGTTCCTTGGTGTCCACATCACCAACAAACTATCATGGTCCAAACACACCAAGACAGTCGTGAAGAGGGCATGACACCTTTTCCCCCTCAGGATATTGAAAAGATTTGGCATGGGTCCCCAGATCCTCAAAAAGGTATAAAGCTGCACCATTGAGACATCCTGACCATCACCGCCTGGCATGGCAACTGCTCGGCATTCAACCGTAAGGCGCTACAGAGGGTAGTGCGTACAGCCCAGTACATCACTGCCATCCAGGACCTATATACTAGGCGGTGTCAGAGGAAGGATCAAAAAATTGTCAAAGACTCCAGTCACCCAAGTCATAGACTGTTCTCTCTGCTACTGCATGGCAAGCAGTACTGGAGCACCAAGTCTAGGTACAAAAGGCTCCTTAAAAGCTTCTAACCCCAAGCCATAAGTCTGCTGAATAATTAATCAAATGGCCACCCGGACTATTTGTATTGACACCCGCCCCCCCACACACACCTTACCCCTACATGTACAAATGACCTAGACTAACTTGTACCCCCGCACATTAACTCGGTACCGGTACCCCCTGTATAGCCTTGTTATTGTTCTTTATTGTGTTACTTTTTTTTATTTTATTTTATTTTTTACTTACGTTTATTTAGTCAATATTTTCTTGTCTCTATTTTTTTTAAACTGAATTGTTGGTTAATAAAGAGTGTCACGCCCTGGCCGTAGAGAGGTTTTTATTCTCTAATTTGGTTAGGCCAGGGTGTGACTAGGGTGGGCATTCTAGTTTCTTTATTTCTATGTTTTCTATTTCTTTGTGTTTGGCCGGGTGTGGTTCTCAATCAGAGGCAGCTGTCTATCGTTGTCTCTGATTGAGAACCATACTTAGGTAGCCCTTTTTTCCACCTGTCTTTGTGGGAAGTTGACTTTTGTTTAGGGCACATAGCATGTAGCTTCACGGTTAGTGTTTGTAGTGTTTGTAGTGTTTGTAGTGTTTGTAGTGTTTGTAGTGTTTGTAGTGTTTGTAGTGTTTGTTTGTTCGGCGTCATTTTTATCAATAAAGAGAAAATGTACGCTAACCATGCTGCACCTTGGTCCTCTTCTGTCAACATCCGTGACAGAACCTCCCACCAACAAAGGACCAAGCAGCGTGGCCAGGAGAGGCAGCCCTTTGGGGGGTGGCACAAGGAACGGTCGGCGGAGCCGAGGATGGAACCAGAGCCAGTCGGGGTGAACTTGGAGGGGAGTGAAGGTAGTGAAGCAGAGACAGTGAAGGAGTTGATGGGGAGATTGGAGGAGAGAGCTGCTGTGTTGGTGCATGAGGCACGACATTAGCCCTACGGAGCGTGTCCTCGGGTTGATGTCACCTGAGTCAGCTCTCCATACTCGTCCTGAGGTGCGTGCTAGCCGTCTGGTGAAGACTGTGCCAGCCCCACGCACTAAGCCTCCTGTGCGCTTCCCCAGCCCTGCACGTCTTGTGCCAGCTTGGCGCTCCAGACCTCCAGTGCGCCTCCACAGCCCGGGGGGTCCTGCGCCGGCTCTACGCACGGTTTCCCCAGTTTGCCAGGAGAACCCAGTGCGGCCTGTTCCAGCTCCCCGCACGTGCCGGGCTAAAGTGGGCATGCAGCCAAGAGGAGCGGTGCAAGTACTAAGCACCAGAGCTCCAGTGCTCCCCCACAGCCCGGTTCGACCTGTGCCTGCGCTCTGGAGGTGCCGGGCTAGAGTGGGCATTCAGCCTGGAAGAGTGGTGCCAAGGCTATGCACCAGATCTCCAGTGCTCCCCCACAGCCTGGTTCATCCTGTGCCTCCTCCACGGACCAGGCCTCCAGTAGGTCTCCCCAGCCTGGTGAGTCCGGTGCCTGCTCCACGGGCCAGTCCGGAGTCTCCAGCGACGGTCCCCAGTCCGGAGTCTCCAGCGACGGTCCCCAGTCCGGAGTCTCCAGCGACGATCCCCAATCCGGAGCCTCCAGCGACGATCCCCAATCCGGAGCCTCCAGCGACGATCCCCAATCCGGAGCCTCCAGCGGCGACGGCCACCAGTCCGGAGCCTCCAGCGGCGACGGCCACTAGTCCGGAGCCTCCAGCGGCGACGGCCACCAGTCCGGAGCCTCCAGCGGCGACGGCCACCAGTCCGGAGCCTCCAGCGGCGACGGCCACCAGTCCGGAGCCTCCAGCGGCGACGGCCACCAGTCCGGAGCCTCCAGCGGCGACGGCCACCAGTCCGGAGCCTACAGCGGCGAGGGCTGCCGAGGGTCCCCAGTCCGGGGCCCGCTACGAGGGTCCCCAGTCCGGGGTCGGCGGCGAGGGTCCCCGCATCAGAGGCGCCACCAAAGTGGGGGGAGCCAGAGGCGGAGGGGGGTCTACGTCCCGCACCAGAGCCGCCGCCGTAAAGGAAGCCCACCCGGACCCTCCCCTTTAGAGTCAGGTTTTGCGGCCGGAGTCTGCACCTTTGGGGGGGGTACTGTCACGCCCTGGCCATAGAGGTTTTTATTCTCTATTTTGGTTAGGCCAGGGTGTGACTAGGGTGGGCATTCTAGTTTCTTTATTTCTATGTTTTCTATTTCTTTGTGTTTGGCCGGGTGTGGTTCTCAATCAGAGGCAGCTATCTATCGTTGTCTTTGATTGAGAACCATACTTAGGTAGCCCTTTTTTCCACCTGTCTTTGTGGGAAGTTGACTTTTGTTTAGGGCACATAGCCTGTAGCTTCACGGTTAGTTTTTGTAGTGTTTGTTGTTTTGTTCGGCGTCATTTTTATCAATAAAGAGAAAATGTACGCTAACCACGGTGCACCTTGGTCCTCTTTTTCCAACGGCCGTGACAAAGAGCTTGTAAGTAAGCATTTCACGGTAAGGTCTACTGCTGTTGTCTTTAGCACATGTGACAAATAACATTTGATTTGTTCCCAGCAATTTCATTTTCTCTCAGAAGATGGCAGCATTGACTGTTTCTTCTCGATGGTAAACCACAACTCACATACCCACATACAACTGTCAAGTCTGATCTACTGTTGTAGATTCGGTCTATCTGTTGTGTGATGGCGACAAACCACAGTTTGTGTTTCAGAACGGTAATTGCCATCAACTGAAGGGAAAGTTTACTGCCATCATCAAAGTTACTCCTCATCTAAGGTGGAATTTGTGAGTTGGTCAGGGGGATGGGGTCATGTGAGCAGTTTCTGTGCAGGCTTGGGCATGCAGTGCATGGCAGCTGCACCATGCAACCGCATGACATACACCCTGCCAATTAACGCTACGCCACACTGCCTATAGGCTAGAATTAGTGATCACTGTCGCCAAGTTTTTATTTTCAATTAAACAGTCAACCACATTGTTATATAATATGCTTAAGATATAGACTACATCATGTAAAAGGGCTTTAAGAAGTTTATAATCTTCCAAGGCTCATCAACAACCCATGGATAACACAGTGAAAATGTTAACCACAGGGAACTGTTGAGAGCATTTTGTTTAGAATGGAGTATGATTTGCTTAATGTAATTGAACATTAAAGGATCATACAACATATGCTACATATTTCCAGTCAAGAAGCCAAGAGTGGAAATCTGAACGTAGTCTGAAGTTTTACTGATGCAATTTTAGTAATGTAACTTCTGGCAGAGTCTGAAACATTGAGGAAAATAATCAGTAAACACTTCAGAGATTTGATCTGTGAAGAACTCGTAGATTTGTATGACATGACTAAGAAGTTTCCAACAGAAAAAAATAATAATCTGTGCTGCTGGAATGGAAAGTAGTTCGCTCCAGAGGGCCTTTGTCCACATGTGGAGGGTTGAGGCATAAGGTTTTTTTTTGCCAAAAGACTGTACATTAATTATCTGATTTGTGTATCTGAATTAATTTAATTACTTTAGGATCTAGTCACTTGCCATTTTACTGTAACCTCTCAAGTCAATGGACTAATGCAGCTAATAGTACACCTGAGATTTACAACAGAGAGTGAAAGGTGTTCTGAGAGGAAACACAACTAACCTTTGTTTCCGGATTCATGGCTCTATTTCATGAGTTCTCTGGCCGTAAAGGGGAGGCTGCCAGCAAAACCGACAGAAGGATCTACATACAGTTGAAGTCAGAAGTTTACATACACCGTAGCCAAATACATTTCAACTCAGTTTTCACAATTCCTGACATTTAATCCTGGTAAAAAATCCTTGTCTTAGGTCAGTTAGGATCACCACTTTATTTTAAGAATGTGAAATGTCAGAATAATAGTAGAGAGAATTATTTATTTCAGCTTTTACTTCTTTCATCACATACCCAGTGGGTCAGAAGTTTACATACACTCAATTACTGTTTGGTAGCTTTGCCTTTAAATTGTTTAACTTGGGTCAAACGTTTCAGGTAGCCTTCCACAAGCTTCCCACAATAAGTTGGGTGAATTTTGGCCCATTCCTCCTGACAGAGCTGGTGTAACTGAGTCAGCTTTGTAGGCCTCCTTGCTCACACACGCTTTTTCAGTTGTTCACAAATTTTCAATGGGATTGAGTACAGGGCTTTGTGATGGCCACTCCAATACCTTGACTTTGTTGTCCTTAAGCCATTTTGCCACAACTTTGGAAGTATGCTTGGGGTCATTGTCCATTTGGAAGACCCATTTGCGACCAACCTTTAACTTCCTGATTGATGTCTTGAGATGTTGCTTCAATATATCCACATAATTTCCCCTCCTCATGGTGCCATCTATTTTGTGAAGTGCACCAGTCCCTCTTGCAGAAAAGCACCCCCACAACATGATGCTGCCACCCCCGTGCTTCACGGTTGGGATGGTGTTCTTCGGCTTGCAAGCCTCCCCCTTTTTCCTCCAAACATAACGATGGTCATTATGGCCAAACAGTTCTATTTTTGTTTCATGAGACCAGAGGACATTTCTCCAAAAAGTACAATCTTTGTCCCCATGTGCAGTTGCAAACCGTAGTCTGGCTTTTTTATGGCGGTTTTGGAGCAGTGGCTTCTTCCTTGCTGAGAGGCCTTTCAGGTTATGTCGATATAGAACTCGTTTTACTGTGGATATAGATATTTTTGTACCTGTTTCCTCCAGCATCTTCACAAGGTGCTTTGCTGTTCTGGGATTGATTTGCACTTTTCCCACCAAAGTACGTTCATCTCTAGGAGACAGAACGCATCTCCTTCCTAAGCGGTATGACAGCTGCGTGGTTACATGGTGTTCATACTTGCGTACTATTGTTTGTACAGATGAACGTGGTACCTTCAGGCGTTTGGAAATTGCTCCCAAAGATGAACCAGACTTGTCGAGGTCTACAATTTTTTTTCTGAGGTCTTGGCATATTTCTTTTGATTTTCCTATGATGTCAAGCAAGAGGCACTGAGTTTGAAGGTAGGCCTTGAAATACATCCACAGGTACACCTCCAATTGATTCAAATTATGTCAAATAGACTATCATTAGCTTCTAAAGCCATGACATTTTCTGGAATTTTCCAAGCTGTTTAAAGGCACAGTCAACTTATTGTATGTAAACTTCTGACCCACTGGAATTGTGATACAGTGAATTATAAGTGAAATAATCTGTCTGTAAACAATTGTTGGAAAGATTACTTGTGTCATGCACAAAGTAGATGTCCTAACCGACTTGCCAAAACTATAGTTTGTTAACAAGAAATTTGTGGAGTGGTTGAAAAACGAGTTTTAATGACTCCAACCTAAGTGTATGTTAACTTCCGACTTCAACTGTATATAGGCCTAATGAAAAATGGCTATTATTAAAACGTGATTTCTGGCCCTTCAGAGGGCTGAACATCTTCATGATATCATGTAGAGTGCTTTGTTGCCTGTACAATGTCCTGTTTTCCCTTGATTTGAAGATACTGGTACGTTCAAACATCGTTTGAGATGTTGTCATGGGGACCATGGGCTTGACAATGGCCTGCTGCGATTTTACCCCTGGGAGGGAAGCTTTCAGGGCCCAATGGCCCACCGTTGCTAGGAGATAATCCAGCGAGCTCGTAATAGTAAACACACACATGCAGACCTCATGTGCACACACAGCATCATTTCCAATGCTGACAAGCATTCAGGAAGCTGTTTGTTGCAGCTGGTATGTAGTAGATAAGTGTCCATGTTACCCACTACTGAAAAAGGCAATAGTATAGTTATTTTCACACAGAAAAAAAATTCAAGGTTCCACACACCGTGGATCTAGACATGAGTTATGACTGAAAGCTAAATGCTAAACGTCAAGGGAAATCAAGTCAGCGCCATCATCAATCTGCTTCATAATTTAGATAATCAAGACCTTTCAACCTTCACCTTGTTGAACCCACAACCAATTCCTATGGGTGACCAAATTTGAAATCTATCTATAGAAAAGAAATTACAATTAAACCAGAAGCACATGTGCGTTTCTGTGAGAACCTTTATAAAAACCTACATCAGATAACTGTCTAAAATGGAATGTGAGAGCAGATAACTCTCCAGGAAATGCCTGGCGAACAGCATTTCTCCAGTCAGACAGCACAGATCCCTTCCCTAAATGTAGCTACTGCTATGCTAACATGTCGTAAAACAGTGTTTTGCAGCTTTGATAAGCTTTACTAAAGTTGTCAGGAAATACATTGGGTAGGCCTCCTTTTCACTGCAGTGAGTGAGTAATTGGGTAAAATATTATGTTTGTGGCGAAACATGTTTGATGTCTTTCTTGGTGTCAACAAAGGTTAATTTTTCATGTTTCACACAGTTAAATATGTATGATTTCACTCCCGGGGCGATTGAAAAAATAACAAAGCTCAAAACTTTGGCCTGCTAAATAGATCACCATCTGTTTATGCATTAGCTGCCAAGTGTATTTCATATTTCATTCAAAACAAAACACTTGTACCCAGATGAGTTTTTCTGTATTAATTTTGTTCTACACAATAGTTTTGGAATGAGCACCCAATGAAGCATCAACATATTCTAACTGCATTTTGTTATCTATGTTTAGCTTGGGTAGACCAGTAACTATAGCCTACTCGCAGTGGTTACCAAACTGTGGGATGACATTATTAGTGCAAAGCAACAAAAAAATGGAATACATTTTCAGGATGGAAAAAATGCTTTCAGTGTAAACTTAAACGACTAAAACCCAAATAGAAAGTATTTAGAAAAGATAATTGGACCTATGTATTTAAAAAAAGTTGCCTATATCTTTGAAAACTTACAATAAACAAAACATTCTAGACAATTAATCTCCCTTTGACTTTGTTATAATGTTTGAGCATAAGAACACAGGATTAGCCATGTAGAATTGTAGAAAAGTTGCTTAAAAATTGCAACATTTTCTCTCAGCTCCATGGCAGGATGTGTGGAATTGAAGGAGATTAGCTTTGAAACGGCAATGTCTTATTCTTTGGTCTGTATGTTTTTTCACCTTTCAACCCTCATGGTGGGTTACGACTTAAAAAGGCTCGTCAATTGGTTGGTCACGAAGGAAAAAAGTTTGGGAATCCCTGGCCTACTGCACCAAGACGGGCATTGGGCAGGAGTTGATGCTCTACAAAATAACTACTGTTAAACAAATCTTGGCTCAGTACAGCAGAGGCCTGTTTGCTTTCACTCAGACATTTCAAAGATGATTCAGATGTCATTAAAACTTCCACTTATCAACGTTTTTAAGATATCTAGTTAGTCTTGTACGTTCAAAGCCCTTTTTTCTTCAACTGTTCTTTCCCCCTTTCTATTTGATTGGTTGGTATTTTTGAAAACTAGGTCCTCAGGCCACTTGGGAAATGTCACTAAACTCTCTTTCCGTGAGTCTGTGGCTGATCTCAAGAACATCAGCAAATTCTGATAAGGCTATCTTCGTATTTTCACATTAGAATTTACATAAATGTCAAATATTTGTCTGTATTTACAGTGGAGAAATGAAAGTACATTTTGGTGCTACTTCGTACACGACTACTGTCCCCAAGGAGGGAACCAGTTTTTAAGTGCTGCATGGTAAGTAGTTGCTCCATTTTCCATATGAATGAAGTACTGTATTTACTCTTCTGCCTATATAATAATCCAGTCATTGCATTACAATGTGTTGTACTGTTAATGTGAAAAACATAATATGACTGCCATTGTATGGATTGTGTGGAAACATTTGGCAGGTATAGCCTAATTTACCAACTTCATTTTCCACAGTAAATATCTCAATGAATAGTTAACTCTGTGTGTGAAGTAATCTTCTCCATTTACTAAGTGTTATGGTGTGTTCTCCACAGAGAAGATGATCTCTCCTTACCATACCTGTGCAAACATCACCAGTGTTTATGTTCTCGTTCTCCTGTCAAACTGCACACATCATTTTCACTGTACTTTTCCATCCTCATTAAGCAAGCACCGAAGCACTAGACAGTGCATCTAAAATTAAAACCAGTCATGTTTTCTTTGAGACAGGCTGCGCAGCCGTAAATGCTGCGGAGAGCGAGTGAGACAGAGAGAGCTCTGTGATGGTGACCTATTTGCTTTGTATGAGGGAGACTAGTTTAGCTTCGCTGCAAGGCAGCACAGTTCCTCAGTGAGGAAATCGTGTCTTTTATTAAGCTTTTTTGAGAGTCTTCACAGGTCAGCTAAACTATGAACAGAGTCAAATTATGACACGTACACAGTCAGGATTAGGTTGTGTGATATCTTGGTTGAGTGTCACGTATCTGTCAGTTAGAGAGTCATGCAGGTGACCATTTAGGGAGGTGACGTCTGACCAAGGGGCCAGATATCGCAAGTGTCATAATGCCAAGCCTATTTCACGCAAGATCTCACTCAGATTATTCACCAAAATCGCAGCCACTGAAATATCAAATATACATATTGCTCTTGAGTAACATTTACCCTCCAAACAATACTATCACTCCCCAAACAATACTACCACTATCAGATAGAGCAGTTGAAGACACATAGCCACCTATAATAATAATAATAATATTTTGGGGGAGGCTTATTTTTGCCTTTTTACACACAAGTGTGTGATTGAAATGTGTTTCTTGCGTATACCAACTCCCCCTAAAACACTTGCTGGGAGTGGGGTCACAATTGGGGTTAAGTGCCTTGCTCAAGGACACAGCAACTGATTTTCTTTCACCTTGTCAGCTCCAGGATTCGAACCAGCGACCTTTCTGTTAGTGGCCCAATGCTCTAACCTTATATCGGACAGTTGTTGGTTTGAGGATTTTTTAAAATCGTTTTTCCAGTCCCAAGTTCTTCTTTCATATGCACCAGTGCGGTAGGTGAGTTTATCCATGAAATATACAGTACTTCTCTTTCCACGACATTCCCCAAATCTCTCATGTGTCTGCGCAACCTGCATGCACTCAAGAAGAGGGTGGGGGTTTCTAGTCCTGGAATGTGTCCGTGTGCGCGCCCCCGATCTTGTCTGATCGTGTGGCGCGCTCGAGGGCGAGGGTTTGCGCGGTAGCGCGACAGGTCTGTGTCTGGAGTACAAGGAGGGAGGGAAACTATGGAAAGGGGAACGATGGCGGTGAAGAAATGACAAGTTTGGGAGTATAAATTTCACAAGAGTTGTCTACTGAGGAGTCTTCCGCGCATAGGACGATGAAACAAGTGACCATAGGAGGTAAAGTTAGTTATTCTGTGTGCGGAATGCTCAGATGTTTTGCTCACGATTTACTTTGAATTGTTACAATGAAACTGATCACCACTAGAGACACTTTGTATCGAACGTGTTTCTCACAGGCGCAGTTGAAACTCTAACTGACTTTATTATACATTTGACCGGTTAAGAATTGGATACTTGAAAGCCCGTTCAGAATAAAATCGACTGTAGGCTGTTGTAATTTATAGCATATCTTTACGCAATAGCCTACAGTAAGCTAGTAAACTCATTATTTTGCAGCATTGTGTGTTTTAAATGGTTACTAGTGTTAGATAAAAATAAAAATGGTTTTAAATTCAGTTTGGCTAAATGTATTGATATCCTTTTGTTAAAGAAGTTGGTCTACAACGATGTACATACAGTACTAGTGGGAGGGGGGGATCCTTTACTATGAAGTTGCCTGAAGTATGCGAGGTCTACATGAAGTTAATATGACACTGGTCCTGGCTGGATAGGTTCGAATAATTCTAACAGCTTGGTTTTGAACGTGTATTTTGCTATTTTCTTTGTAGATGGCCACCACATTACGCATGATTTGAGGTAAGGGCGCCGGAGAATCTCAGCGGGGCCCTTGGCACTGGTCGAGAGAGAACAACAATAGTGGAACAAGAAACAAGGAAATACTTAGTTATATCTCTTCCCAAGACACTCCCTGTAAATCTTTGAAAATGATAAAAGCCGAGAGCAAAGGAGAAAGGACTCTGAGGAGTGCGTCGCCGCATAGAAATGCATACAAGTCGGACTTCCATGCTATCAAGTGCTCATTTGATGGGACGAAATCCGAAGGTGCTGCAAAGACGTATGCAAATGGGTCTAGCGACACCCGGGAGGACACGAGGGGGAGGCCTTTTGGCAATCGGGTGAACAAGATAAAGAATATTTTCCTGCAAATGGATGGTCAGCAGCAAGAGAGTCAAGAGGTGAAATCTGATGTGTTGCTGGTCTCCCCACCAAAGGTACCATTTGCAGTCATCACACACAAAACAAGCTTGAGCAGTGCCACTAGCCCAGAATCTCAAAGTCTAGACAAAAACCCCAAGGGAGAAGATGTCGAAATTGACAAAGCAGCTTTGGCAGAGAAGTTTTGCTCGACCAGAAAACTCTTTGAGAGGAGCGTCAAAGAACAACCCGCAGCGGAGAAGTCTCCCAACAGAGTTGTAAGCCGGGTGTCCCTGGGCAGTGTGTCTGATGGGGGGAAAAGTACCAGGAGATTGTCGGGGTCCACTGAGACAAGCAACATCAAAACAGAGCCAGGTCCTACACCATTGGTGAAAAGCCGGCCGGATGAGAGGAGTGATACTGAGGAGACAAAACACGTGTCCAGGTTGTCACTGAATGCTGGACCCATGTCCAAGCGGCTAGACAACTTCATTGTGGACAGTGACGACGCGGCAAAAGCCACAGAGATGTCATCTAAAGTATGCGGTCCCACTGATCGCTCACTGCCTACGTCTCTGACAAGGGAAGGTTTGTATAAATCCACCACTCCAACTAGTGATGCCACTAACAAACCCACCTCCATCGTTACCGGTGTCATTCTCAAACCAACCTCCCCAGTCACTAACGCCACCCGAAAACATATTTCCCCAACAGCCAATGCCACCCAAAAACCCATCTCCCCAGAGCCCGTATCCCCGGGCGGCCAAAGCTCTTACAAGCGCTCCGCCTCAACCAGTGACGGTTTCAGTAGACCATCTGTGAGTAGCGATGGAGTAAAACCCTCCAGCCCATCCCCCAGGGATCAAAAACAGACTACCACGATTGCCAGTAGCGTTTACAGTAGCAACAGGGCCAAAACCTCAGACAGTGCCAAGAGTGATGGGCATGTGGCACAGAGTCTCACCATGGAAAATCCACCTGCCCAGGCCTCATCTCTGCCTGGTATGGTCCGGGCTGAGCTCGTAGTGGTCCAAAATGAGTCATCCGAGAGCGAGGAGAATGAAGATGAGAATGTCGAAGACAGTGTTTTTGAGGAGATGAACATGCACCCCCCTAAAGAGCTCAAAGTTGAGCTAAAAGAATCACCAGCAAAGGTGATCAGTCAGAATGATGACCCCCGTCGGCAGATCTTAGAGAAAGATGAGGGCAAGGAGACCGCGATTACACTGGAGAAGGAAGGAGGAAGTCAAGTTGAGGAGTTGCAGCAGTATGAACTGAAAGAGGAGAGGAGGGAAGACACAAGTCCTGTAAATCAAACTGGGGGTTGCAATGAGGAAGAGGTGGATGAGGAGGTTGCTGAGGAGGAGAGTGAACAGGTGGAACAAAGAATCAGGGGCAAGGTTTCCCCAGTGGTGTACGGCATAGAGAACGCAGCATTTGTGGACGATAGGGATACTGACCAGATCCTCAAGGAGGAGGATGAGGAGGAGGAGGAGGAACAAGAGCAGCCCTGTGAGGAGAAGTATGAAGAGGACTTTGAGGATGCCCCTGGACTCTCAGATGAGGAGGAACCAGAACCACGGAGGAAGATCAAGTTCTCAACATCACCAATACGGGTAAGAATGTATTATTTCATAAAAAAGTGAAATGTCACATTGTTAATCTAAACTGAAGTTCATGATAATTGCTTTGATTATTCAACTCTTCAAGAATGCAAACCTTACAATAGGGTTTCATAGCTGGCTAACGTTTGTCTGACCTTTTAAAGGTCTGAGAGGGGTCGGTTGTATATGTGGTAATACACTGGACAATGTCACCGCTGGTGCCCTTTGGATCTAACTTATTAACCATTAACTTCGCTCAGTGTTGAAATATTTGTTGAGGGCATTCTTTGGTGCGTTGACTGACAGATCATACACAAAATGAGTATCTTTGTTCCACATACTGATGTTGTCATGGCTGCTGTAGTAGTATTGTATCATCAGACCAACCGTGCAATGGATGAAAACCCAAACTATGGCGTGTTTAAGCTTCTGTAAATACTGAGGCATTGCCTAAAGCTGATGTGTCGGAGAGTCACATATTTCTCCTATTAAAACTGCAGAGGATCTAGGCTAGTGGTAGCGGAGACATATTTGCGGATGTTAGTCCGGAATGCTCCGAGGGGTATTTTTGGAAACATTGTTGACATTACATAAGGGCTATGAATGAGGACAGCCGGGAGGGAACTGGAGTGACGTGTGGTGGAACCTGACTTTTACTGTACAGTATAAACAACCTTTATCATGGCTCCTCCAGTGACTTGTAGGATGTTGGTTATAGGCCTACTCCTTGAGAAGGATTCTTTCCCTTCACTGTTAATCAGCCATGCATACTTGTGAACATGTAAGGACTTTTTTTTGCCAACGTGTAGATGTTCATTCACTCGTATGATCTGATTTACAGACCGGTGCCAAGTCATTTCATGACAGTGGTATGTATGTGGAATTCTTGGTTTTACTATTTAATCCCTACCTTTTACAAGCAGAACATAAATCCCTTTTGGGAACAAACGACACATTCCAGAACTCCCACCCATCTATTGTGTTAATGATCCGCCAGGTCTATATGCTCAGTTGGCTGCCGGTGAGTGATTTAAAGATGGCAAGCTAGAGGGTATTTTTATCTGGGCCTGTGCTTGGCATTACCAAACAAATGATGACATTTATTTGATCCCCCCCCCCCCCAGTGGCAATCATGTAAACAGCATTAACATGGAGTGGGCTGGGTTGGGTGATATCTCCTATTATCACCACATCTAATCAACGTTTTGGTAGAACAGGGGAAAACAAATCACTTCAGGGCATTCCATAGCCTATGATCTGGTCAATGTTTATCCAGAGCCTCAAATGTGTTATCTGAGGGTGTGTCTGCCCCCAAATGGTCTGGTAGGGGTTCCTGGGGAGGAGGTCCTGGAAAAGGGGGCCAGTAGCTGACCTGGAGGACAACACGAACAACAGTGCGCTGCATCTGTCCCAGGGATGACGTAGCAGAGATTAGCCTAGCTTTACACTTTACAACAGTGCGCTGCATCTGTCCCAGGGATGACGTAGAAGAGATTAGCCTAGCTTTACACTTTACAACAATGTGTTGCATTGTCTTCCTCCTGCTCAGTAACACTTCACATATTGACAGAGCTCAATAACCAGTCCCTCCAGGATTTTGCAATTCTGCGAGAGCTCGCAATTTTAACCAATCACTGCATAAAATGGTTCAATCAAGCAAACGGCGTCAAACTTTTCCCCTTGTCAGCGCATCTTCATGATAAATTTGACAAAATCGTTGCAAAAAGCTAAATTAAGCATTTTTGCCTCCAACTATTTATTTTTTTGAAACGGCACAAAATCCTGGAAGAACTGAGTTAAAGCTGATTTATGCTTAATCCGGTATGCGATCAAGAGGCTCCGTACAGAGAGTGTGACACAATTGTGAAGCCTCCGGAGGCTTGTGGGTGCCAAATCACGCTCCGGAGCACATCGCTGTGCAACTCCCAAATGTTATAACAATGTGGAGGGCTCCGTATAGCTCCGCATTGACATGATTGGTTGACCGTAGGTGGGAGCGGTACGTCCTGTATTAACTTCTGCAGAGGCTGCATCGCAGTAAATGCTGTACGCCCAATACGGATGCGGAAAGACCATAAATCGGCTTTAATAATGATGGGGGAAAAATATTGGTATAGTTATATATCACAGTATTATTTTGGATGATATATCGATACTTTGACTCCAAATATCAATTAGTTTAAAAAAAAACTATACATACATACATACATACATACAGTACCAGTCAAAAGTTTGGACACACCTACTCATTCAAGGGTTTTTCTTTATTTTTACTTTTTCAAAGTAAGCCTGGAGGTGTGTTGGGTCATTGTCCTGTTGAAAAACAAAAGATAGTCCCACTAAGTGCAAACCAGATGGGATGGCGTATCGCTGCAGAATGCTGTGGTAGCCATGCTGGTTAAGTGTGCCTTGAATTCTAAATAAATCACTGACAGTGTCACCAGCAAAGCACCATCACACCTCCTCCATGCTTCACGGTGGGAACCACACATGCGGAGATCATCCGTTCACCTACTCTGCGTCTCACAAAGACACGGCGGTTGGAACCAAAAATCTCACATTTGGACTCATCAGTCCAAAGGACAGATTTCCACCGGTTTAATGTCCATTGCTCGTGTTTCTTGGCCCAAGCAAGTCTCTTCTTATTGGTGTCTTTTAGTGGTTTCTTTGCAGCAATTCAACCATGAAGGTCTGATTCATGCAGTCTCCTCTGAACAGTTGATATTGAGATGTGTCTGTTACTTGAACACTGTGAAGCATTTATTTGGGCTGCAATCTGAGGTGCAGTTAACTCTAATGAACTTATCCTCTGCAGCAGAGGTAACTCTGGGTCTTCCTTTCCTGTGGCGGTCCTCATGAGAGCCAGTTCCATCATAGTGCTTGATGGTTTTTGCATTTGCACTTGAAGAAACTTTCAACGTTCTTAATGTTCCGCATTGACTGACCTTTATGTCTTAAAGTAATGATGGACTGTCGTTTCTCTTTGCTTATTTGAGCTGTTCTTCTGTATACCAACCATACCTTGTCACAACACAACTGATTGGCTCAAACGCATTAAGAAGGAAAGAAATTACGCAAATTAACTTTAACAAGGCACACCTGTTAATTGAAATGCATTCCAATTGACTTCCTCATGAAGCTGGTTGAGCGGATGCCAAGAGTCTGCAAAGCTGTCATCAAGGCAAAGGGTAGTTACTTTGAAGAATCTCAAATATAAAATATATATTTTGATTTGTTTGACACTTTTTTGGGGGGTTACTACATGATTCCGTATGTGTTATTTCATAGTTTTGATGTCTTCACTATTATTCTACAATGTAGACAATTGAAAAAATAAAGAAAAACCCTTCAATGAGTAGGTGTCCAAACTTTTGACTGGTACTGTGTGTGCGTGTGTGCGTGTGTGTGTGTGTGTGTGTGTGTGTGTGTGTGTGTGTGTGTGTGTGTGTGTGTGTGTGTGTGTGTGTGTGTGTGTGTGTGTGTGTGTGTGTGTGTGTGTGTGTGTGTGTGTGTGTGTGTGTGTGTGTGTGTGTGTGTGTGTGTGTGTGTGTGTGTGTGTGTATAATGCTCCAGTATTTTTCATCCTAGAGCTTGTTCTACATCTTCTTTTTAAATAGTGAGTCAACATGTTTTCAGCACTTTTATTTCCATGACTGATCAAAACTATTTTTCTCATGACTCTCTTGTCTCTCTGCAGCAGACTAACACTGAGTGTATAAAACAAAACATATTGCGTTGCACCTCCTTTTGCTCTCAGAACAGCCTCAATTTGTTGGGCATGGACTCTACAAGGAGTCAAAAGCATTCCATAGGGATGCTGGCCCATGTTGACTCCAATGCTTCCCAAAGTTGTCAATTTGGCTGGATGTCATTTGGATGGTGGACCATTCTCGATACACACAGGAAACTGTTGAGCGTGAAAAACCCAGCAGCGTTGCAGTTCTTGACACACTCAAACCCGTGCGCCTGGCACCTACTACCATACACCATTCAAAGGCGCTTAAATCTTTTGTCTTGCACATTTTTAATTTTTATTTAACCTTTATTTAACTAGCCAAGTCAGTTAAGAACAAATTCTTATTTACATTGACGGCATAGGAACAGTGGGTTAACTGCCTTGTTCAGGGGCAGAATGACAGATTTTTACCTTGTCAGCTCGTGGATCTGATCTAGCAACCTTTGGGTTACTGGCCCAACGCTCTAACCACGAGGCTACCTGCCGCCCCATTCTCCCTCTTAATGGCACACATACACAATCCATAGTTCAGTTGTCTCAAGGCTTAAAAATCCTTCGTTAACCTGTCTCCTCCCATTCATCTCCACTGATTTTGAAGTGGATTTAACAATTGATATCAATAAGGGATCATAGCTTTCACCTGGATTCACCTGGTCAGTATGTCATGGAAAGAGCAGGTGTTCATAAGGTTTTGTATAGTGAGCAATATGGTACCTGAAATGGCAATAAAATCACAGTATCGAATCGCAATACATATAGAACAGTGATAATCGCAACAGTGTGCGTGAAGACATTCACAAACTTGTTCGGCAATTCAAACCATTGCAAACTCCACAATCAAACACAGTTTCAGTAAATAATGAATTAATGCATTTCTTAAACTCCTGTGATAAATGTATGATCACCAGTGTTTTTGTCCCGATAACACTAAGATTAGAGGGCGTCTCCATGTTAGGACTAAGCCCTCCGTGTGATGAGGGAGTATCTCTTACCAAAACAAGGATGAGGTTTCTCCTGCTATGTGTTGACTCAGAAAGGGAATGCACTATATGGAGAAAAAAATCTTCAACAATTAAATTGCAAGCAGGAATGGTTTCTCTTACAATACTTATCAATTTGTTTCCAAAGTGTAGCCTTACAAGGTTAGAAAGTCAAGTTATGTGTGCAGTATTTGTTCCCTCTCAAATAGAGTACCACAGTATGAGTCATAATACCCATAAACCCTGGCGGTCAAACAAGGAAATGGTTCCAATTGTTTTTCCACCATTCATTTTTCCCAAAGGGGGATTTTAGAAACACTTAAAATAAGGGCTGTGTTTCGTGTGAGCATACCCTGTCGTGATGTTTTGATAACCATTTAAATCTCTCTAGGACAAGGTGACACTAATAGGGATGGGCAACCCGACTGTAGGATTGCACATTCAGCAAATCACCAGGAGAGGGACTTCCCTTTGAATCCATTTACCAATTACTGTGTTGGTTGTGCTCATAAAATGAATCATAACTGCAGAATTAGCAGAGAGGCCACTCTGGAAATGTTATGTACTTGTAGAGTATATTGTTCCAAACAATCTGTCTTAAAATTAACAAAATCTAAAAGAATAGTTGAGATGAATAATGTATAAAGTCAGTGAAAATGTGTCTTTCAGAATGTAAACATACTCCATATGTTTGAGCACACTATAAGGAGTATAATGAAACCAAGATGTTGTCTGCATCATGTACGGTAAATTTTTTTAATATATATATTTTTATTTTACCTTTATTTAACCAGGCAGGCCAGTTGAGAACAAGTTCTCATTTACAACTGCGACCTGGCCAAGATACCCTACATTACTCATCTCATATGTATATGTATATACTGTACTCTATATCATCTACTGCATCTTGCCATCTTTATGTAATACATGTATCACTAGCCACTTTAAACTATGCCACTTTATGTTTACATACCCTACATTATTCATCTCATATGTATAGACTGTACACTATACCATCTACTGCATCTTGCCTATGCCGTTCTGTACCATCACTCATTCATATATCTTTATGTACATATTCTTTATCCCTTTACACTTGTGTGTATAAGGTAGTAGTTGTGGAATTGTTAGGTTAGATTACTTGTTGGTTATTACTGCATTGTCGGAACTAGAAGCACAAGCATTTCGCTACGCTCGCATTAACATCTGCTAACCATGTGTATGTGACAAATAAAATTTGATTTGATAAAGCAAAGCAGTGCGACACAAACAACACAGAGTTAAAAATGGGATAAACAAATGCACAGTCAATAACACAATAGAACAATCTATATAGTGTGTGCAAATGTAGTAAGATTAGGGAGGTAAGGCAAAAAGGCCATAGTGGCGAAATAATTACAATTTACTATTAACACTGGAGTGATAGATGTGCAGAAGATGAATGTGCAAGTAGAGATACTGGGGTGCAAAGGAGCAACAAAAAAATATAATAACAATATGGGGATGAGGTAGTTGGGTGAGCTATTTACAGATGGGCTGTGTACAGGTGCAGCTGCTCTGACAGTTGATGCTTAAAGTTAGTGAGGGAGATATAAGTCTCCAGCTTCAGTGATTTTTGCAATTAGTTCCAGTCATTGGCAGCAGAGAACCGGAAGGAAAGGCGGCCAAAGGAGGAGTTGGCTTTGGGGATGACCAGTGAAATATACCTGCTGGAGCATAGGGTCTTACAGGAGGCATGTATAGGAATAAAAAGGGCCTAAAATGGCCACTTTCCTCATGACATGAAAAAAAAATATTGTTTGTGATACAGATGTAAAAGGCATGTTAAATATTTTACCTCACAATTAAATTCCTAAGTGAGAATTGCCTGAACAATCGGAGATACCTGTGGACTTGCCCATTTGACAGTTTGATCTTCATCCTTAGCCTAACTGAAGCATCTTTCCTTTGCACCTCCAGCACAAGTCTGTCCTCGCCTCTAGCGGCACATTACCAATGACGTCCTAGTTCTCTTTACTAGTAGTGCTTGACTGGGGGCTTCCATTGACAATGACTCTCTCCCCCACCAGTCGTGCCCATCCTTTTTCCTCCAACAGTGTGCAGGTCTGAGCTGGCCCTGTCATGGCGGGCCACTCTGGAGCCCTGGCCTGCTATCAGAGGAGAGATGAAGTGCTTTGTGCTCCAGCCTGCAGCAGGATTAGGTCTCTGTGTGTAACCTGAGCCTGTACAGAGAGGTTGTCATCTGAAGAAGAAAGGTCATCTTTGTCAAGCTGCTGCTGCAGGAGACATCCATTCTGAACATGTCCCCTAACCAAATTCAAAAGGCACTTTGCAGTTGCACATGTGGATAGACTGTTAGTTTCCCCCTGATTTTTAATAGATTGTAATTCATTCAGATGAATTGTTTGAGAGATGCATGTATTCTCATCATATTCCGTTAACTCTACAGTTTATCTGTTTGTTCTGTTTGATACCGTCTTAAAAAAAATAGAGGTTGTCTGGTGTTTTTACTTGGGGAATCCCAACTTTACATGACACTCCTGACCTGTGCCCATCAGAAGCTGAGTATTCCAAGCAGAAGTGCCATATTGATTTAAAGGTTAGGCTTATTTATCTTACTAGGTGACACTAAGGACCTTTAAAAAATAAAAAATAAAATAATAATCTCAGTCTGCTATACTACACACTGGCTCGTTGACACGTGCACACTCATTCATATTCCTACAGTATACGCCAGGAAACAGGGCGGACTGCTGCTCCTTGATTTACTGCGGTCTAAATCTCTGTATTGCTGAAGGTTCCTCGAGTCAGTCCGTGCGTTAATACGGTGGTGGGGAAATATCTTGGTAGTATTTGTCTAGCGGACCACTTTAATGGGGCGTTGGATAGGATATACTGCATTCCCATTGCAGCTGTGTCAGTAGTAATGTACTGCAGCAGCAGTCCCATGACCGACAGTACAGGCCTCATGGTAAATATTCATAAAACACGGGGCTTATGCCTTAACATAGTCTTTCCCACACATTTGCTTCCTTTCTGAGATGCCTCTTGCACAGTCTATCGTTTTATGTATACTGAACAAAAATATAAACGCAACATGCAAAAATGTTTTACTGAGTTACAGTTCAAATAAGGAAATCAGTCATTTGAAATAAATTCATTAGGTCCTAATCTATGGATTTCACATGACTGGGGATACAGATATGGCATCTGTTGGTCACAGATACTTAAAAAAAAAAAGTAGGGGCGTGGATCAGAAAACCAGTCAATAACTGGTGGGACCACCATTTGCCTCATGCAGTACAACATAACTCCTTCGCATAGAGTTGATCAGGCTGTTGATTGTGGCCTGTGGAATGTTGTCCCACTCCTCTTGAATGGCTGTGTGAAGTTGCTGGATAATGGCAGGTACTGCAACACGTTATCGTACACGTCGATCCAGAGCATCCCAAACATGCTCAATGGGTGACATGTCTGAGTATGCAGGCCTTAGAAGAACTGGGACATTTGTGTACAGATCCTTGCGACATGGGGCCGTGCATTATCATGCTGAAACATGAGGTGATGGCGGTGGATAAATGGCACGACAATGGGCCTCAGGATCTCGTCGCGGTATCTCTTTGCATTCAATTTGTCATCAATTAAAATGCAATTGTGTTCGTTGTCCGTAGCTTATGCCTGCCCACATCATAACCCCACCGCCACCATGTGGCACTCTGTTCACAACGTTTACATCAGCAAACCGCTCGCCCACACGACGCCATACACGTGGTCTGCGGTTGTGAGGCTGGTTGGACTTATTGTCAAATTCTCTAAAATGACGTTGGAGGCGGCTTATGGTACATACATGAACATTAAATTCTCTGGCAACAGCTCGGGTGGACATTCCTGCAGTCAGTAAGCCAATTGCACACTCTCAACTTGAGACATCTGTGGCATTGTGTAGTGACAAAACTGCACATTTTACAGTGGCCTTTTATTGTCCCCAGCACGAGGTGCACCTGTGTAATGATCATGTCGTTTAATCAGCTTCTTGATATGCCATATCTGACAGGTGGATGGATTATCTTGGCAAGGGAGAAATGCTCACTGACAGGGATGTAAACAAATTTGTGCACAAAATTTGAGAGAAAAAAGCTTTTTGTGCTCATGGAAAATGTCTAGGATCTTTTATTTTAGCTATTTTTGCCCAGTGTAATATAACTTTGCTTTTAGTGGCACTTCAAAGAGCTTTTGAAACATTTGGTTGCACCCGTCAGTAGAGGTAAGGAAAGGGTTAACCCCTCCGCACATTCGGAATAGTTTTTCTAGGTGTGTCCTAATCTGAGGAAAATCATGGAGCGGTGTGACACAGAGCTATGTTCAAACTGAACCACAGGATTTACACACAGCACACCCGGCTATCTGTGTCTGCTGGAATTCAGGTTCACCTTGACACCAATGCTATGACCACAGGTTGGAGAATTACAGTGGAGCGGTAACACTCCCAAGTGCCAGGTGTGTTATTATCCTGTTGTAGATACAGTGTAGTACAGAGGTATTATGTACACTGTAGTTAAGCAGTTCATTCACTGTCCAAAGGGGCTGGGGTAACTACTGTTCTGCACTGCACATCGTGGTTTCAGCCCGGGTGGAGTAGACGTTGGGCGATAAGTTAATCATCAGAGAAAAGTAAATGGCAGCAGGAACCAGGATGTGCACCTGCTGCTCTCACACTCTGCCCCACCCCCACCACGCTGTCACAGGAAGTACCATGCACTGACTCGGTCAAGTAAACACAGACATTGTCCCTTCCCTCACACACAGGGTGTGGTGGATAAGATATTTGATAGGGCATTGTAAATAAGAGTATGTTAGTCGTTTGCTGGCTAACTTTTGCGTGTACTGCGAACTGCACTCAACATTGATTGGTTGCAGAGCATTTTATGTCTGGAGTACTTTTTCTTTACTGGCTTAACTATAGTCTCAACTTTCTATACTGTTAGACACTGTTCTTTCAGGAGTGTACTGTTCGCTGTATGTATAGGGAAGGCATCAGCCATCTCTGTCATGCTGTAGCAGCATCATTCGTGCTGACTATGTAAGGGACAAACGTCTGCCAGTGGTGACGGTATGTTCCCCTCTGTCCCCCTGCTTCTCTCCGTTTGCTTCAACCCACAAGCACTGAAATTGAATTCCTCGTACCAGAGGCTGTGTGATTACTCATGTATGTTGTAAAATCTGAAACGGATCCTTTGTTCACAGCAGTGGGCTGTGCCACTCCTCTCCTTCCCACTTTGTTTCCTGCATGTGAATCCTGGAAAGTGAGTGAGGATAGATATAGCCACTGTGGCCAGGGGAAGGGGAACTCCAAGAGGGGCTACTCCATACAGCATGATAGAGGCCTCTAGTGGCCAAAAGGGCATATTAGCATGGGCAGCGCCATTGAGGTTTTCCCAAATTTTTATGTAGTCAACTGGGTGGGACTTCCAACTTTATTGCCTGATCCCTCCTGGTGACCCTGTTGGAGTCATATCCAACCAGGTCATCAGCAGGGATAAGACGATCTTGAAGAAGAAAGCCTAAATGGTGCTGCCAATGCTGTCACAGATGCTATAATGGCACAGATACAAAGTTGAGTCCTCTTTCGCTATGGGCTACTCCCTTCCGTCCCATCCACAAAGTGTTATGCTTTCCATTTCCTATCTCTGTTTGGTGGCAACAGGAATGTGTCTGACACACTCCACCTCTTATCCAGCCAGCAGAGAAAGGGGGATACAGTCAGTTGTACAACTGAATGCATTCAACTGAAATTTGTCTTCCGCATTTAAGCCAAACCAGCATAGCCTGAGAAGAGAGTGAGGCCTGGCCAGGATCTGGGCTCTCTCCAGCCACCTGGGCTAGCACTGGGCTGGAGACTGGAGGGATGGGCCTGAATACCAATACAGCTGCCTCAATGCTGCCTTTTAAGCTCTTTGGCACAGGGAGAGACTGGCTGGTCTGGGGCTGATTGTGATTGCCTCATACTGTGTTTCATTATGTGATTACAAATAAGTACATCAATAACTTGTGTTTTCAGCGCCACAGAAGATGAAGTGGTATCAGATACTTTTTATCCGCACGGCAGGACACACAAGGTTAATCTGAATCTGCGGGCCATGTGTAAACAAACCTGCTCAACTTGTCTCTACTCCAAGCTCCTTTGATTTTATGTGACCGACCGGCTCCATTCAGTCTTATGTTAAATTGTGTGTTTTGTTTTACATTGGATAAAAGTAGAGACAACTGTACAGCAATAAATAAAAAAATGAATATTTAGATAAAGTGCACAAGTGCTCATTCATAAATTCACTCGATTGTGGGACAAACAAATACAATCACAAGAAAATGGTATATCATACACTACAGTTGAGGAACAGTGGGAAAGTAATTCTGCTTTGAAAGTTGATGAACTTGTAACCTCACTTTTGAGAAAATGCCCTTTGAATATTTTGGTACCTACTGGAGAGCTTTTCTTCGTCTTCACCCATTCAGCATCATTCACACCATGTTAAGCTTTAGCCCCAACCATCTCTTTAAGGATTCACATGTGAGGCTACTGTATGTACTAAACAACCAAATATTTCAAGAGGCTGGTTTATACTACTGGCGTGTTCGTCAATTTAATCTGGAGTGCCAGAGTGTGCTCTGGGCGTTCATAAACTTAGAGCGTTGTCAGATTTGCAGTTCGTAAATTCAGAGCGTTCAGCTCTCAGAGCGCTCAGAGCGCACACTGGACGCTCTGGCCGAGGAGTAGGGTTGATCTGAGCGTACTGACCTAACAGCAGTCAAGCACCCAAGCTAACTGGCTAACGTTGGCTAGCTTGCTAGCTACTTCCAGACACAGATGAGAGAACAGCTCACTCTGACCATTTTACTCGCCGTAGCAGAGCTGGTTAGGCTGTTTTCATGTTATCCAGAGCGTTGGTGACTGCAACTGTGCTGCTGGCAACAATTGAATGACGCTTTTTTTGCCAACATTTACTGACACCGGCCGTATTCAACGGGTATTGAGTGTTGGTAAATTTGTCAGTTATTCTGCACTCTGGCACATTCAGACGAAAGTGCTCTGAAATCAGAGTAGATAGCCAGAGCAAATTTACCAGCTACGCCTATCGACAGTTGTCGCAGTGACATTATAAACATTCTGTTGAAATAGTTACTTGCATAATGTATTTTGTTTAGACATGTAGCTAGCTAGCTAAACAATGAACCATAATCCGATCTCATAACGTTACTACCCTGCATGAATCTGCAGGTAGCTAACCAACCAGGTTCAATATTAGCTAGCTAACGTTAGCTAACGTATAACTAACAATGCAAATGGCTCTGAGATACGAATAATATTACTACACAAATCATACATGTAACGTTAGCTAACTAGCTAACAGTACACTTTAACTTTAAATGAAAACAACTTTCTGACGAAATTTGAAACGTAAGATGTCAGAAAATGTTGCTAGCTTGACTCTCTTACCCGTATATATGGATGGACACCTCTCCTTCTCCCTCATGGTTGCCCCTTAGCTTGAAGATGTAATCCGTAGACAAGTGTGTGTTCTCTTTTCGACCCTGTCTGCATATTTGCAATCAATCTCCTTAGCTATCATACTCTAATTCCACTGATTTCAAAACTCGGTCCCCCAGAAAGTGGAGAACAGTCCCTATGCAGTTCTACGACGTTATATATTTCAAAAAAGCTGCGTTAAAAATGATTACCTACACATACTGACCAGCTCATGTTATAGACAGACGCGTGCCAGATGGCAGACCAATCCAAACTCATCTCTCGGCATTATCTCAGCCAATCATGGCTAGCGGGTAGGTTGCTGCCTTTTTCCGTGGCTTAACCAACTAGGCTAGTAATTTTAAAAATGTTATTCTTATTTACAGATGGTGTACAAATTTGTTATTAAGGCACATGAAAGTTCACATGTTCCAGAAGGCATTTCTGCCAAAAAAAATGTGTTTAGATTTTTTTTTTTACAATGGTGCTCCTGTGAAGTAGTGATGTGCGACATACACCTAGTTTCCTGAAACAAGTCACATATCTGATTCCAAAATGGAATTACGCTGCATTCTATCTTTCTCAGACTCCACATCACGAAACACAGGGTTAGGGTCTTTGGCCTCTTTGTCCCAATTAAACAGCCAGTCAGTATCTTTCTTTTCCAGAGTGATTCATTCATTGTTTATTTCTTCAAAGGTAGAGTTAAAAAGTAGGCCTACTTGACATAGTTTTTGTAATCCAACCAATGTATATGTTTATCTGGTCCTATGTTTCTGTAGAGCATGCTAGCAGGAAATAGTGGACCTATTCTGTGCTCGGTTTATTCAGGACTGAATAACTTGGTGGCATGCTTTCTTTCCTAATTACTGTATGATCCGCACCAGACCCCTTTCCCGTTCCCACAGCATGTTTTCATTTGTAGAGCTGCTTACGTAATGTGCTCCTCCCGATCCAGTGCTCTGTGCTCGCTTTGGTGCCCTGGTGCGGTGCTGCATTCTCTGGTTAGTTTCCCTCTCAGCTGCTGACTCATTTCCCACAGTGGTATTTTTTTGGGGGGAAGGGATAACGGGAGAGGGGAAAGTTTTGTGCGTGTGTGTGTGTGTGTGTCTACAGCAACCCTCTGTGGTGGTTGAAGGTGGATGACGTACAATAATCAAGCCAGGCGTGCTGAGAGACGGGCTTTCACAAGACGTGGAGAAAGAGAAAATATGAAGCAGATGGCACTATGGTTTACCAAGCCACTTCACAGCTTCTGCCACCCCATTAAAGATTTAGAGGCACGACAAAAAAACTAATGCTACATTAATTGCCAAGCTTTCAGCCAAGTAGTCAAAGGAAATGCAGTGAGCTTGACCAATTGATTTTGAATCTGCTTGTCCTGGTCGGTGTAGGCTAAGTGATGTTCACTGAAAGTTGGGCCTCCAGATTGGAACCAATGGTGACCCTTACCTGCCCAACCACCAGGCCTGCACACAGAGATAAAGGTAACTGGGGGTTTCACATGGTAACTGGAGATCGGTGATAACAACAGCAAGCTGTGTTTTTTCGGGGCTAATAAAGAGATTGATTTCTGAGTCTTTTTCTTGTGTCTACCGCACAAGACAGTGCTTGAGTGATTAGGTTTCAGCCGCAGAGAAAGAAACGTTGTTCCGAATAGCTGGAAGTATTCCATGGCAACAGGAAAGTCGGACAAAAAAAAGTGCCAGGGAAGAAGCCAAGCGAAACCACTGCAGTGCTGCAGAGTCCAACTGAAGCCTGGGATTCATCAGTGTGTTCCCTCCGTTCCACAGTTACATTTTCTCCACCTAATTACTGTGAACCCCCAAAACCAAGCCTTTTTCATCCTTAAAGACATGTCCTGTCTGCTTTCGTTTTATTGATTTGTTTGGATTTGAACTGGCTATTAAATCCCAAACTGACCTGCCTGGTTGTTCATGTAAATACTGACTTTTGTAGAGCACACTGTTCTCAATCTTTTTAAAATGTGTGGGTGTCAGATAAACCAAGGACTGATGTGCTTTGACTGAACTGTTTTCATTTGAAATACCATAGAACATTTGTACGCCCTGTATTATTTGGCAAATCCACTGTAATCTGAATACTTCATGAGATGGCCTTGCCTTTGAGGAGGAGAGGATGCAGAGGATAGTGTTCAGCTTAAACTAAATTATACCCACAGACACGGTCAAAATCTAGATCTACCTCTAATAAAATGACGAGGAGAAGAGAGCTGGGCTTATAGGAGGGGATGAGGCTTCATAAATAGCATTCTTCCCCTCACCACAAAATTGCAGTAGTGTGTACAAACCCTTTTGGTTTCCAATCTGTTTACATGGGAATGTTCATGTGAGAAACCCATAGTAGTCTACACAGAGACAGTGGGTGTAGGAGACGACCGACCGCCTGGCCTGCCTTGTTCCTCAAGTCCAGACACGCTCCTGGGATCCAGACCTCGGGCTGTGGAAATGTTTACTGGATTACATCGTGCAGCCTTCTCACTACGACTCCAGCCAAGCGTCCAAACGAAACCCAGTTCTAATCCTATAGCCTTGCTCAGTTACACTCTGCCAGCCTCGGCAGACGGCAACCTCCTGTTTCTCTCTGAGGATGGCTTGCTTTAATCTCCTGGACCATACGTCCGCACCACTCGCGACATCTGGGGAGCACTCGGAGATCACAACGGCCATGAACCGCCATGGAGAGAGAGGATAAGTCTCTCCCAATTAGACGTCTCACTTCCCAAACCATGGACTGTCAGTTGATGCCAGGCTTTACATCTATCCTCTGGAGAATAACTAAGCCAGTTTTTGTTTGTCTCTGGTATTCTCTACTCGATTTAAAGTGCTCTGACTGGAACAGTGGGCCCCTCTTTTCTGAGCCCTTCATTGAGTTGTAATAACATAGTGAGGGCATTGGGTAGGGTGCAGACACTGTGGATGCATGAGGTAACAACTACTCTGTCCATGTATGGAGAGCACTGTTTCAGTGAGGTCACACTTGAAGCTGACCCCATGCCTTAGAAATGAGGGAGAACAGAATCCACACTAGACTGAGTTCATTCCTTTGGCTTTGACAGTTGTAGACTCGTCAGCATTCCTTTTCTTTTAAACCCAAACAAATCTGCAGTTTCCCGGAGTTCTTGACACAGGATGTCCGAAAAAAATCAACGCTGAAGAGCTCCATCCCTGTGATCAGTAAAGCTTACTGTGTTACTGGTGATGTCCCAGAGCAGACCTGTGCTCATCTGTAAAAAGCAGCTTTGAATTCCCATCTGGCTGCACTGCTTGCTCTGGCTCTGTCTCTCTGGCTGAATATCACATTGTGACTGAGGAAGAGACGACATGCCATAAAGTCCTTGGAGCCCACAGCCCAGGCTGCTTTAGATAGGTCGGATACATACACTACATGACCAAAAGTATGTGGACACCTGCTCATCGAACATCTCATTACAAAATCATGGGCATTAATATGGAGTTGGTCCTCCCTTTTTGCTGCTATAACAGCCACCATTCTTCTGGGAAGGCTTTTCACTAGATGTTGGAACATTGCTGTTGGGACTTGCTTCCATTCAGCCACGAGCATTAGTGAGGTCACGCACTGATTTTGGGCGATTTGGCCTGGCTCGCAGTCGGTGTTCCAATTCATCCCAAAGGTGTTTGATGGGGTTGAGGTCAGGGCTCTGTGCAGGCCAGTCAAGTTCTTCCACACCGATCTCACAAACCATTTCTGTATGGACCTCGCTTTGTGCACGGGGGCATTGTCATGCTGAAACAGGAAAGGACCTTCCCCAAACTGTTGCCACAATGTTGGAAGTACAGAATCGTCTGAAAGATAATTGTATGCTGTACCATTAAATATCCCTTCACTGGAACTAAGGGGCCTAGCTCGAACCATGAAAAGCAGCCCCAGATCCTCCTCCACCAAACTTTACAGTTGACACTATGCATTCAGGCAGGTAGGGGTTTCCTGACATCCGCCAAACCCAGATTCCCAAAATACTTACATTTTAATATAGAATACTATATACTGTAATTCTGGAGTAAACTGTAGTATACTGTAGAATACTATACTACACACTCTAGTATCCATCGATCATGTGTAGTACTTACTATAGAATGTTGTAATATACTGTAGAATACTATAGCATATACTACAGTATTATCCAGGGGAAAAAACACTAGCAAATACTACAGGAAGTTCTGCAAAACATGACACTTTTTTAACTATAGTAAATACTAGAGTATTTAATTTGCATATACCCTGCCCATTTCCCTCCCCATATCCCATTTGTGCTATCCATAAGTAAGAAACCTACATGCCAAGTATAGACCATATTTTGTTCAGTACAGGTTATAGAGCAAAATCTCTGAACTATCTGTTCAGACCCCAGTCCTACCTACCTACCCACCAACCTACAGTTTATGGAAACTTTGCTTTTTTAGTGTTTCTCCAGGAGGTTTCACTTCTATGTCAAAGATAATGCAACAAAAACACTATAGTAAAATACTACAGTAATTTCTGCAGAAACACTGCAGTATACTACAATCTGCAAAAACACTACACTAATTACTATAGTGTGTATATATACTACATTTTTCTTTTACTACACTATTTATACTATAGTTAACTGTAAATACTACAGTAAAGTCTGCAAAAACTCTACAGTAAATACTTTAGTATTTATACCATAGTATGCTATGTTTGATTTAATCATAGAAATGGCCAACCTGCAATGAAACCTGGCAGAGAGCAGAAGATTGGGGACTGAACACAGGCTTTCTGTCCGCTGTTCATGTTATCTCTTCATTTTAGCACTGAGGATTAACACCTGTTGCCACAGAGCATTGCTCTTTGCCACATCTATTCCTCTTTCCCTCCCAGCTGTGGCCTACTTTCTCGCGGGGCGTTCTTTGCCTGCCATACTGTGTGTGCAACTAGGGTCCTAACAAGAAATCAGCCACATCGTCAGTGAACTGAGACTGAACCAGCCTGCTATGTTATGTCTGCTCAAATCATAGGTTCTTTAAACCTTAATGAAATCCCTGGAACAGTGCGTCTTTGTGCATACGGGCATTTGTATGCCTCAGCGCGTCTGTTTGCTGTAAACTGGTGAGACACTGAGCTACCTCACTGTCTGAAAAATAACAGAGACAGAGGCTTCTTTCACTGGCAATACAAAGGGTGAACAACTGTTGATGGTACTGGGAGCACTTTTTAGTTTTTATTGATAACTAATGAAGAAGGGTTAGAGTTTGAGACCTCAAGGCCTAGTCTGCTTCATATTTATTGAAACTCATAACCACAGTAGAGACTAATAAATAGAATAGTTTTAAGTAGAACGGGCCTATTTTAGAGAATAATACTAGTTTTATGAGTACAGACAGACAGAAAATGTGTCTGGTCCTTATTACAGAGAAACTTTCATGAAGTAAACAAAAAATAATTGAAAACAATGTTTTTGGCTTAGTTAGAATGAAATGCCAATTCTGGTCTTCATTTTAAGTTTGTTGCAGAAGTCATATATTTTGGTCTTTTAGTAGTAAATCTAGCCTATTGTGCCCCTAGTGGTTAAATTCTACCATTGAAATTGTGATGTAGAGGCACCTACGTCATCTCAAGGGAGGGGTTCGATATGAAACGCACTCTCTTCTAGATGTGCTGGGTGGTACCACCTCAAGGGAGGGGTTCGATATGAAACGCACTCTCTTCTAGATGTGCTGGGTGGTACCACCTCAAGGGAGGGGTTCGATATGAAACGCACTCTCTTCTAGATGTGCTGGGTGGTACCACCTCAAGGGAGGGGTTCGATATGAAATACACTCTCTTCTAGATGTGCTGGGTGGTACCACCTCAAGGGAGGGGTTCGATATGAAACGCACTCTCTTCTAGATGTGCTGGGTGGTACCACCTCAAGGGAGGGGTTCGATATGAAACGCACTCTCTTCTAGATGTGCTGGGTGGTACCACCTCAAGGGAGGGGTTCGATATGAAACGCACTCTCTTCTAGATGTGCTGGGTGGTACCACCTCAAGGGAGGGGTTCGATATGAAACGCACTCTCTTCTAGATGTGCTGGGTGGTACCACCTCAAGGGAGGGGTTCAGTATGAAATACACTCTCTTCTAGATGTGCTGGGTGGTACCACCTCAAGGGAGGGGTTCGATATGAAACGCACTCTCTTCTAGATGTGCTGGGTGGTACCACCTCAAGGGAGGGGTTCGATATGAAACGCACTCTCTTCTAGATGTGCTGGGTGGTACCACCTCAAGGGAGGGGTTCGATATGAAACGCACTCTCTTCTAGATGTGCTGGGTGGTACCACCTCAAGGGAGGGGTTCGATATGAAACGCACTCTCTTCTAGATGTGCTGGGTGGTACCACCTCAAGGGAGGGGTTCGATATGAAACGCACTCTCTTCTAGATGTGCTGGGTGGTACCACCTCAAGGCTTACTATAAAAGCTGGTGACAGCACAACTTATTTGGTAATGGTCTTGGTAAGTGAAGTGTGCCAATATATTTAGCATGACGCTTCCTTGACTAGACAACTGACGTTACACAAAATTCAAAAGGCAGTAAGGCACATTGCCGCATATGACCAAATGTAAATGTTTTTGCTTACCGTTTCTTACAGTGCATTCGGGAAAGTATTCAGACCTTTTCCCCTTGTCCACATTTTGTTACGTTACATACAGCCTTGTTCTAAAATTGACTAAATGTAACTTTTTTTCCTCGTCAATCTACACACAATAGCCCATAATGACAAAGCGAAAATGTATTAAAAATAAAATACAGACATACCTTATTTACATAAGTATTCAGACCCTTTGCTATGAGAATCGTCACTGAACTCCGGTGCATCCTGTTTCCATTGATCATCCTTGAGATGTTTTTATAACTTGATTGGAGTCCACCTGTGGTAAATTCAGTTGATTGGACATGATTTGGAAAGGCACACACCTGTCTATATAACATCCCACAGTTGACAGTGCATGTCAGAGCAAAAACAAAACAATGAGGTTGGAGGAATTGGCCTCCATCATTCTTAAATGGAAGACGTTTGGAACCACCAAGACTCTTCCTAGAGCTGGCCGCCCGGCCAAACTGAGCAATCGGGGGAGAAGGGCCTTGATCAGGGAGGTGACCAAGAACCCGATGGTCACTCTGACAGAGCTCCAGAGTTCCTCTGTGGAGATGGGAGAACCTTCCAGAAGGACAACCATCTCTGCAGCACTCCACCAACCAGGACTTTATGGTAGAGTGGCCAGATGGAAGCCACTCCACCGTAAAATGACAGCCCGCTTGGAGTTTGCCAAAAGGCACCTAAAGACTCTCAGACCATGAGAAACAATATTCTCTGGTCTGATGAAACCAAGATTAAACTATTTGGCCTGAATGTCAAGCGTCACATCTGGAGGAAACCCGGCACCATCCCTACGGTGCATTATGGTGGTGGCAGCATCATGCGGTGGGGATGTTTTTAAGGGGCAGGAACTGGGAGACTAGTCAGGATCGAGGCAAAGATGAACGGAGCAAAGTACAGAGATCCTTGATGAAAACCTTCTCCAGAGTGCTCAGGACCTCCGACTGGGGCGAAGGTTCACCTTCCAGCAGGACAACGACCCTAAGCACACAGCCAAGACAACGCAGGAGTGGGACAAGTCTCTGAATGTCCTTGAGTGGCCTAGCCAGAGCTCGGGCTTGAACCCGATCGAACATCTTCAGAGAGACCTGAAAATAGCTGTGCTGCGACGCTCTGTATCCAACCTGACAGAGCTTGAGAGAGAAGAGATGAATGGGAGAAACTCCCCAAATACAGGTGTGCCAAGCTTGTAGTGTCATACCCAAGAAGACTCGAGGCTGTAATCTCTGCCAAAGGTGCTTCAACAAAGTACTGAGTAAAGGGTCTGAATACTTATGTAAATGTGATATTTCAGTTGATATATATTTTTTGCAAAATTGTTCAATGGTTGTAAATTCTAATCCCACATGGGGCAGATGTTTTTTTAAATAATTGTTTTTATCCTTTATATACAATATTCATCCCGTGCCCACACTTCTAATTCTGAAAAGTGAAAGCATACATGTGAGAGAGGTCGCCCTGATAGTAGTTCTAGGTTTTTATACAGTACCCAAGACCATTCTGTGCGTGTATTTGACCATTGGGAAAAAGAGCTACTGTGTAAATACTGCAATGAGGGTTGGATCGAATTGAGCCACTAATCTTAATATTCAAGGCGATGATTGCACTTTTCTTCCCAACACAATACCGCAATAAATATGAGTCCACATTTCAGATTTATTTGGCATCCAATGGAGGATTCAAACTTACACCGCAAGTGGCAATAGATGTCAGGAACTTGGCGCTTTACCGCTGTGAGCTAACTAGCTGTCCAGAGCCGTATTTGTTCGTGATGCACATAATTGTATTATCAGAGTGAGAAAGTGTTGGGATCAGGTACAACTGTTTACCCACCGCCAAAATGAATATTTAAGAGCAATTCTCACCTGAATGCATTTTTTCTAAGGGGTTGGGCAAAGGCTGAAATTTGGGTTGAGAGTTACCCTTTTAAGTCCATTGCTTGTTGTTGGAGTGTGGGGACACTGTGGTGAGCCTAGTTGTAAGCCCTTTTGTGCTTGTTTCCACACCACAGGTGTTCAGCACCTACTCTAACGAGGAATACGACCGGCGCAACGATGAGGTGGACCCCGTGGCGGCGTCGGCTGAGTACGAGCTGGAGAAGAGGGTGGAGAAGATGGACGTATTCCCCGTGGAAATTGAAAAGGGTCAGTGTTCTCGTCTGTATTTCATCTTTCCTTTATTAATCCAAGTTTCTCTAAGTACCATTTTAGATGTTCTTTTTACAAGGCCGCCCTGGCAAAGAGCAGCATCATAATCACAATTGTCCAGAGAATGCAGTCTCTTCCATCCATTCTAACTCCCCATCCTTGTTTGTCCCACAGGAGATAACGGCCTGGGCATCAGTATCATAGGGATGGGAGTGGGAGCTGACCAGGGCCTGGAGAAACTGGGAATCTTTGTGAAGACCATAACAGAGCGGGGAGCGGCTGAACGGGATGGCAGGTGATGCCCCACCCCCTGGGGGGAAACAGAAGCATTCACATTTGAACCATGTTTTAACCTTGGCAGTTAAAATGTGTTGTACAGTAGACACCTGGAACTGTCTCTGGGTGCATTATAGAGCCATCACGATGATCCACAACACTGTGGGGATGTGAAAGGGTACAAAAGCTTCATTTCCCCATGGTCTTCAGACACCATTTCTAAGCAACCGGCTGTATTTATAACTCTGCAAGGCAGCGAAAGAAAATAGCTCCTTCCGCTTCCCAGGGAATCTGGCCTTATGTTGCGCTGCCAGCTGGAAGAATTTGTTCGCTGAAAAAAAGGAGAAGAGTTACTACAACATGGTTACAGTACACCCCTTGTCGATTACACGCCGTCGCCTTACGATTACATGTTGTCCTTTCCACTAGGATCCAGGTGAATGACCAGATAGTGGAGGTGGATGGGATAAGTCTGGTGGGAGTGACTCAGCTGTTTGCTGCTACAGTCCTGAAGAACACTAAAGGAACGGTCAGGTGAGCTCAGTCCAGCTTCAGTAGTCCTTTTGAAATAAGTCGTTATGATCCTAGGTGTGACTAGCCTCGCCCACTGTGTTCCCGAGATTAAACTTGTGGCCGTCCGGTAGCCTACCAGTGAATGACCTCATAGCTATCGTTTTAAAAGTTGTTCGGGAATGACTGGAGGAAAATAAATGTCCTTGAGAAATGTTGAAAGAGTAAATGGGTTTTTATGATTGTATACTGAGTGTGCCTCAAGCCTACCAGCCAGGCGTCTGCTGGTACTACCCCTCTTCACGCTGACCCACCACGCTCTCACACAAACAGCTTTCTGATTGGCCGGGAGAAGCCGGGGACACAGAGCGAGGTGGCGCGTCTGATCAGCGAGACTCTGGAGCAGGAGAAGAGCCAGCAGGAGCAGCAGCACCGGGACGACCCCTACGAACAGTCCACCGAGGAGGTGAGTCACTAACCCTGGGGTTAGTCCAGTTGCACTCCAGCCGGGAAGGTAGCAGTGAATAAGCATGGTGTGTTATCACCCGGAGGGGGGGGGGTCTGGCTGCTGGAGCCTGGTGGAATTGTGCAATGTTTGCTTTTCAAAAGCACAAGCAACCACAAGCCTTTATTTATAGAGGAACTGAGCACAGAAAGGTAGTGCTCCTGGAAAAGCATGACAAAGCTTAAGCCTATTGGATCTCTTAAAAGGTGTGATATACATGTCCCGTTGTGGAACATATTTCATACGCATGCATCTACTTCAATACTGGGCTACTCGTGTACAAGGAGCTGTGTGGTTGGTGGTGGGTGACAAAATGGGCAGATATTTAAATATTTCTGTGTAGGTATGCAAGTCAATGAGTTGTGTGGGGATTTATGCAGTGTTTTCCCCTGTGTTGCCTCATGTTTGGAGTTGGTTGTGTGATGGAACATGTTGACGCAGAGATGAGTTTCCTTCTGACACAGGGCTCCCGCTCGGCTCTCTGCAGGCTGTCACGGTAACACCGGGATATGATGTACTGAATACCCATACCTCCCCGCAGGGCACCACGTGGGCGTAGCTAGGTGACTGGCCGTGTGATGTCATCGTGTGGTTGTGGTTGGTTATGTTTCAGGAGGAGCACTACGAGGAGGAAGACGGAGAGGAGGAAGATATGCTAAGGTCTAGTTTCTCTGGCGGAAGGACGGTGGAGGTGTTTGACCTGCCGGAGACAGAGGCCATGTTCATGCCCTTCAACATGGACTCCACGCAGATGGCCTTGAAATTCCAGGAGGTATTTCACCTGATAGTATTATCACAGGTTTATATTATGGTGGATGTGTAATTGTTTGTGTGAAATGTGCTTGTTTTTGTTACTTAAATGGTTTCTTTCTTTACCCTAGCTCCAAGTGAAATACAGCTTAGGAACAACGGCAATAAACCAACTGAAGGAAAAGGTATGTACATCTGAAGAGCAAGCTACTGTTTCATAAACATGAGTACATATGGATCAATGCATGGAGCGCAATCTGTCGCCCGGCCGGTGACCAACCCGTAATTGTCGTCTGTCTCATCTGACTGACCGTAATGATTTGAATATGTTGATTGTACTAGTAGATGAGAAGCCCTTAGATTTAGGTACTGAAAATACATTTCACTCTTCCTCTACAGTTAAGGACGTCCGAGGAGGACAAAGCATCCAGGGAGACGAGAGTGGCTGAGTTGGAGCAGAAGATTGAGAGCAGCAATGAGAAAATGTTGAATCTAGAAGGGTACTGGCTAGAGGCCCAGGCTCTGTGTAAAACTGTCAATGAGCACCTGTCTGAGACCCAGAGCCAGTACGAGACCCTGGACAAGAAATACAACAAGGCCAAGAAACTTCTCAAAGATTACCAGCAGAAGTGAGTTGAGTTCACTTAGGGTCAAGTTATTTAGAAGTGCATTATTGCATTATTTCGAAGTCTCGGCTTGTGTTGACCTGTGTGTGCTTCCCTCACTCTGAACAAGCTGAAGGCATTCTTCCACTTCCTCTATGCTGAGTCATGTTGTATAGAAAGTACAGTACAGTGCATTTGGAAAGTATTCAGATCCCTTGACGTTTTCCACATTTTATTACGTTACAGCCTCATTCTAAAATTGATGAAATCATTTTTCGCCCCTCATCAATCTACACACCATACCCCGTAATGACAAAGCAAAAACAGTTTTGTATACATTTTTGCAACAAAAAAAAAAGATATCACATGTACATAAGTATTCAGACCCTTTACGCAGTACTTTGTTGAAGCACCTTTGGCAGAGATTACAGCCTCGAGTCTTCTTGGGTATGACGCTACAAGCTTGGCACACCTGTATTTGGGGAGTTTCTCTCATTCTTCATTGCAAATCCTCTCAAGGTCTGTCAGGTTGGATGGGGAGCGTTGCTGCACAGCTATTTTCAGGTCTCTCCAGAGATGTTCGATCGGGTTCAAGTCCAGGCTCTGGCAGGGCCACTCAAGGACATTCAGAGACTTGTCCCCAAGCCACTCCTGCATTGTCTTGGCTGTGTGCTTATGGTTGTTGTCCTGTTGGAAGTTGAACCTTTGCCACAGTTTGAGGTCCTGAGTGCTCTGGAGCAGGTTTTCATCAAGGGTCTCTCTGTACTTTTCTCCATTCATCTTTCCCTTGATCCTGACTAGTCTCCCAGTCCCTGCTGCCACCACCTTGCTTCACCGTAGGATAGGTTTCACCCAGGTTTCCTCCAGACGTGACACTTTGCATTCAGGCCAAAGAGTTCAATCTTGGTTTCATCAGACCAGAGAATATTGTTTCTCATGGTCTGAGAATCCTTTAGGTGCCTTTTGGCAAACTCCAAGAGGGCTGTCAGGTTGTCCTTCTGGAAGGTTCTCCCATCTCCACAGAGGAATTCTGGAGCTCTGTCAGAGTGACCATCGGGTTCTTGGTCACCTCCCTGACCAAGGCCCTTCTCCCCCGATTGCTCAGTTTGGGCAGGTGGCCAGCTCTAGGAAGAGTCTTGGTGGTTCCAAACTTCTTCCATTTAAGAATGATGGAGGCCATTGTGTTCTTGGGGACCTTGACCTGACCTCAATTTCAAGTCTCATAGCAAAGGGTCTGAATACTTATTTAAATAAGGTATTTGTTTTTATTTTTATTACATTTGCAAACATTTCTAAAAACCTGTTTTCACTTTGTCATTATGGGGTATTGTGTGTAGATTGATGAGGAAAATATTAATTTAATCAATTTTAGAATAAGGCTGTAAAGTAGCAAAATGTAGAAAAAGGGAAGGGGTGTGAATACTTTCCGAATGCACTGTATGTCCACACGTCAGTGGAATGATTTTGAAGTCTAATGGTCTGATTCCTTTCCAGGGAGATTGACTTTGTGAAGAAGGAGGAGGAGCTGAAGAAAGTTCTAGATGAGAAGGATCGATGGTACAAGGAGCAGCTTCAAAGCCTGCAGGACAGGGTGAGAGGAACATATGATTTATTTATTTATTTTTATTTCACCTTTATTTAACCAGGTAGGCTAGTTGAGAACAAGTTCTTATTTACAAATTATGAGAAAGAGACTGGAATATTAGAACAGACATAGTGGAGAAGGAGAGAGGGTTCAGACGTAGTGGAGAAGGAGAGAGGGTTCAGACGTAGTGGAGAAGGAGAGAGGGTTCAGACGTAGTGGAGAAGGAGAGAGGGTTCAGACGTAGTGGAGAAGGAGAGAGGGTTCAGACCTAGTGGAGAAGGAGAGAGGGTTCAGACCTAGTGGAGAAGGAGAGAGGGTTCAGACCTAGTGGAGAAGGAGAGAGGGTTCAGACCTAGTGGAGAAGGAGAGAGGGTTCAGACCTCGTGGAGAAGGAGAGAGGGTTCAGACCTCGTGGAGAAGGAGAGAGGGTTCAGACCTCGTGGAGAAGGAGAGATGGTTCAGACCTCGTGGAGAAGGAGAGAGGGTTCAGACCTCGTGGAGAAGGAGAGAGGGTTCAGACCTCGTGGAGAAGGAGAGAGGGTTCAGACCTCGTGGAGAAGGAGAGAGGGTTCAGACCTAGTGGAGAAGGAGAGAGGGTTCAGACCTCGTGGAGAAGGAGAGAGGGTTCAGACCTCGTGGAGAAGGAGAGAGGGTTCAGACCTCGTGGAGAAGGAGAGAGGGTTCAGACCTCGTGGAGAAGGAGAGAGGGTTCAGACCTCGTGGAGAAGGAGAGAGGGTTCAGACCTCGTGGAGAAGGAGAGAGGGTTCAGACCTCGTGGAGAAGGAGAGAGGGTTCAGACCTCGTGGAGAAGGAGAGAGGGTTCAGACCTCGTGGAGAAGGAGAGAGGGTTCAGACCTCGTGGAGAAGGAGAGAGGGTTCAGACCTCGTGGAGAAGGAGAGAGGGTTCAGACGTAGTGGAGAAGGAGAGAGGATTGACGGTCCGTTCTGTGGTTCTCCTCAGATAGCAGTCCTGGAGGGCAGCGGTCCGTCTGCTGACCGCGTGGAGACCCAGTCAGGTCAGGACTTTGCAGAGGAAAGGAGATGGAGCAGCCAAGGGAGTGAAGGCCCCGTCACCAACACACAGTCTGTGGACTCTCTACTGTTAGGTAAGTAGGAGGCTAGGAGCCACCCTCCATTTACCACTAAAGGAGGGCGAGAGTGCGGATACGTCTCAAATGCCACCTTTTTTACTATACACTGAGTGCACAAAACATTAGGAACATGACAGGATGACCAGGTGAAATTCAGGTGAAAGCTGTGATCCCTTATTGATGTCACCAACTTGACACAACTGTGAGAGGCATTGGAGTAAACATGAGCCGGCATCCCTGTGGAATGCTTTCAACACCTTGTAGAGTCCATGCACCAACGAATTGAGGCAGTTCTGAGGGCAAAAGGGGGTACAACTCAATATTAGAGGTGTTCCTAATGCTCACTAAATAGGGAATAGGGTGCAATTTGTGAAGCAGCCACAGTCTCTGAACCTCAGTGTCTGAGAATAGTGTACCTTGTGTAGTAGTGATGGAGAAAAAAAGTGACCCAGTCACTTATCGCAGTATTATTTTGGGATAGTGAGCCAACATGTTTTCACCACTTTTATTTCCCCGACTGATCAAAACTCGTTTTCTCATGCTCTCGTCTCTCTGCACTAGACTCATAGTCAGCAATATGGTTGGAACATCGAATCGCAATTAGAATCGCAGTATTGAATCGTATCAGCAGTAACGTGATATCGCATCATGAGGTCCCTGACAATTCCCAGGCTTACTGTCTATTGTACCGAGCTGTGTTTTTGTCCCTCCTCCACAGATACAGACTGGAGCGAGCTGGTCCCTGAGACTGACCGCTTGGACACCAGTGCACACAAGGCCAAGGGCTTACTGGCCCCAAGGAGGAATCGTCCGTCTCGCAACAAACTGAAGGAGAACCTTGGCGCGTCCCCTTGCCAGTCGCAGGTCAGCTCAGAATGTTCTCTCATTCATTTTGGAAATAATATCAGGGGGAATAGTACTAGCTAATTCAAAGATACATCCTTCCTCATCTCCTTCTATTGACTGCATGTTCAATACCAATGTTCACATGTCAGTCCCATCACTGAGACACTGTTTGTCTCTTTAGTCATCACTGCTGACTGTGTTTTTCCCTCCAGGAGAACAAGGTAGAGGGGGAGGATGCAGAGGAGGACTATGCCAGGAGGAGGAGGTCCATCCAGGAGAGCCTGTCCCTGCCAGTGCCCATCTGTTACCCTGGGAACGGCCAGAAGGACGAGATCACCGAGGCTGGGGAGAGATCCAGGAGCAAGCTGGAGCTCTCCAGCAGCTCCTCCCTGCCCCCGTCCCAGAGAAACAGCGCCGAGAGTGGGAGCAGTCCTTCTCTGTCGCCGCCTAAAGATACCTCTTCGCTCTCGCCACACTCCCCCTCAGGGCTCCTGCGCAATGTCAAGAAAAGGGAGTCCAAGGGGAAGGGCAAGGAGCTTAAAGGTACTGTCCCATATCCAGAGATCAGTCTGCTAACCACAGCATTCTCCTCACACAGTACATTTACAAAACAAGATGTTGCTACTATCACCACTGACTGTCACCATATTGATGTGTCTCTTACTGGCTCTCTGCTTGCAGCAGTTGATGTAATTATGTTATTTTGAAAATATGACTCTGTTACAGATGAGACAAATGAGAGTTCTTCAGCAGGAAAACCCAAAAAGACGATTTTTGGGTAAGTGCCTGAGAGAATGATTTTGTTTTCAATTTGACAGTCCTGTCAGTCCTGTGTTATCTAAAGCTTTTTGAAAACCAACAGTGGCCTTCGGAAGTCTGGTGGCAAAGGGAAGAAACATGACAAGGAGGCGATGCGAGCATCTCTGGACAGCAGGTATGTCATGTCTCTATGCCTGCTGTGTCACCACATCCTGGCTATGTCATCACCGTACACTCACAGCTCTGCTATCAGAGGATCTTAGTGCTATTGAAGAGACAATATGTCATTTGGAGACTTAGCTTATTTTTCTTAATTTTCCTAATGCCCAGGGGTTCTGCCGAGCTCCTGGAGGAATCTGGAGGGAACCTGTCCCCCTCTGAGTCCATGACCTCTATACCCACCTGTATGCCCTTCTCCTGGTTTGGGGACAGAGACAGAGACAGGGACAAGGAGCCCTCGTCCTCCAGCAGCAGCCTACCATACGCAGCCACTGAGACCAGCAGCGAGCAGAGCCAGGACCGCAAAAACAAGGTGCGCACGCACACACAGCTGACCCCATCAAAAGACGTAAAGAAAAAGCACTCATAATCTAGACACAGATGTTTAGTAATTTCAGAATCACCAGTAACAAACAGAAGCAGAAGACGTTTGCATTAAGGAGAGATTGTATTAAGCCATTTTAATTAGTATGCCAAATCCAGCCGGGACTCAAAATTACATTTCATTAGCTACTACTAAAGCCATGTATTTAAAGAGTTGGGCCAGTATGATGCATTTGCATGACACCTCAACATTCTATGGCAGCCATGTTAGCTACCCATTAACATTACATGGGGGATGATTAAACAACGCTATGCAACTGAGTATTCAAAATTCTAAAAGTTGGCCTAACTCTCTAAATAAATGGCTCTGGCTACTACAAAGTGAAATGAAATGCCTTCCCTGTGTCACTGAACTGACCTCTCTGTCATTTCTGGACCAATTCATGTTATGTTTGCCAGTAATAAGACAGTGATTCATTGGTCAGTAGTCCACAGTTCAAGGTTTCTGCTCTGCATAGAAATAAATAGAGAATCCAGTCAAGAGATGTGCAGCTATCAGCCGGCCGGTGTCGTGTTTCCCAGCGAGGGATGATGACATTGCAGTTCAAAAGTAGTGCCCTATATAGGGTGCTTTTTGAGACGCAGCCTCGTTATTAATCAGAGAGAGGAGGATTCACTGGCCTTTCAATGGCTTAGCAACCACAGAATTATCCCCATTTTTAAATGCATCTACTCAAACAGGCCTGACTAATTCACAACCAGGCTGCCTGGGGTGTAGATGGAGGCCAACAGCACCAGGGCTATGGGGAGATAGTGGACAGTGTGTGGGCAGTGTTGGCCACAAACAGGGTCTCCCCTGGTTCTGATGGCTGGGATTCTACTTCTCGGAGTCTGTGTCCCATGGTCCTGTGCCAGCTAGAGCAGTGTGATCCACAGTGTAAAGTAGGGAGAACGACTTGACAAGCTCGCTCACTAACAGTCCTTCTTTCAAAACAGACAAATCTCTCCTGGTCCTCTTTATTCAGTCGCTCGTTAGATTTGGTACAGTATGATTTCCTTTTTCTCCCCCCGCCATCTTAGAAGAGCTGGTAGACTAGAACTAACCCTTCATCTATTGTTGTGATTGTTCATTTCGCATCTAGATCATACTAATTATACCCCCAAATTGATTTGTGTCGTCGTAGTGGAATTGGGTTTGTGGTAGTGTGTCGAGCACTCTAAATCTAACATTTCACATTCATATCGCACACGATTTGATGATTAGTATTAAGTGTCGTAGTAGAAGTAGTTTGTTTGTTTGTTTGTTTGGTGACTTTCACGTTATCCTATCCTAGGGATCAATCGATCCTTCACAAGCACACCACTTTTTCTTCAGAAAATGTACTGTTCTAGTTCTCAACCCAAAGTTCCATGTTTTACGGTACTACTGTGGATCACCTTCCTCCCTAGAGCTTTACTCCACAGAGTAAAGAACTGTTGTTTACCCACGCATGTGTTTGTCTAGTTAATGCGTTCCTCCTTGTTTCCACTTGTTCCAGAGTTTGTCAGTCATAGATGATTCAAACCCTGGCAGCCCCAGTTCAGACATCACAGGCTTAGTTGCAGAGCCCAATCTGTCTGGGCGCTCGCATACTTTAGTCTTCTCGTCCAGTGAGGTGAGTGCTCTCTCTTTGTTCCACGTCCACAAAAGCCCGTGTGGGATGATGCTGCTCAGATGTCTCTGAGACGGGACAGTCTCAAAGCATGCTCTTTGCCCCCTTGTGGCTGTGATGATGGAATTGTGAATGGCCGCCGGAGAATGAAGTTGCATGTGTGTGATGAAGTTGTCTGTGTGGTGTTAAAAGACATTTCTGTCTTTAGCTTTGGGGTCCTTGATGTGCAGTCAACTAGCTGAACTAGCAGAAGAGACTCCTTCGTTAGACCGTAGAATGATCTATGCTGCTCCTGTGTCTGCTTGGTGGAAAGGAACATTCCTTTGTAGATGGTGTTGGATTGTGTGTATGGCTGTGTTTTGTGGCTGTATGGCTTATCTTGTTGGTGTTTCAGTTGATAAGTGATTTTTATTTATACTCAGATAAACGTTAAGACCAAAGCCCTGCCTACTATACTCAAACAAGCCAGGTATGCCAGGTAGAACAAAACAAACATGCTCCCTCTGCATGTCGTGGCCTCTTCCACTTAACAGCGTTGTGACAAACTCTGAATTGACCAGTGCACACAGCTTTTTTTTTAATGGGATTTGTCACTTTGCACCGTGCCATGATATTTTGATATTGTGCTTACATATTGTCATGTAACTGACATTGATTCGCTATTTAATACATTATTGTTACTGTTGTTTTGTTAGTTTTCTTGGGATGGCATGTTTTTCTTGGTGTTCCGTAGACCCTGGATGATGAGCCAGTACCCACGGGGAAGGAGTACCAATGGCAGAACCGCCCTGTCTCAGAGTGGACTAATCAGCAAATCTGTCACTGGTTGATGGGCATGAACATGGACCAATACACTCCTGAGTTCACTGCCAAGGGTGTGGATGGCCATCAGCTCATGCACCTGGACAGTGACAAGTTGAAGGTGAGAGGGCATCACAAGCAACAAGGCCAAAGAAAATGTAAAGGTAGACTCAGCGATATGACATAGATGTAAAAAGCATAGCGGGTCAATTTCTGCAACAACTAAAGCGTTGAAGCGCAAGGCTTCACTTCTCCAGTGTTTTGGTGCCCTGGCTACCACGCTGTGAACAGTGCGGGAAACCCTTGCACATGCGCAGATACTGTGCGAGAGCGAGGTCTTGCATCTCGCTCATCTCAATATCAGTCAGGTTTCTAATGCCTTGACTGCCACCTAATGGCCAAACATAAACTGGGTGAATTTCACAATAATTTACACTACGGTGCATAAGGAGAATGACACATAATAAACCAGAGGAAATTGTCGGATGTTTATGTGCATTTCAGAAAGTAGTGTTCTAGAATGTGACCTGTGATGTTTTTCCCGTCAGGCCCTGGGTGTGTCCAGCCAGAGTGACCGGGCCACCATCAAGAAGAAGCTGAAGGACATGAGGAAGGCCCAGGAGAAGCTGGAGAAACAGAGGGAGAAAAGGGAGAAGGAGGCACGACGCAGCGGGAGGCTGCCTCCCAACACTGACTCTGTCTGCTGAGCTGCCCTAGAGGTGACCCACTCTCTGTCGTAACATAATCCAATGTCCCTCGGGTGAGGCAGGACATTCATCGACCCCTGTATCTGTTCTGTTTCACCTATAGGCCTACGTAAGTGCCATCCACTTCACAGTAGTTACTAAGAGAGCACAAGCACAGTCACACACAGTACTGAGACTATAACGGCCAGTAATGATAATGCTAGTTTAACAGTGTTGATTTAATGTGCCAATTGGAAGAATCATCTGAAAATAGCCCTATTTGTCATTGGGTTATTCACAAGAACACACAAGCTGGCTCTGCTTTTTAATCAAATCAAACACACTGACAGCCCTGTTTCCAGCAGTATCTGTATCACGTCATCATTGTGATAGATTGGGGAAACGGGGATTTCTGAAAGTGATACTGTAATATTGACAAGTGTTGGAGACATGACCAATAACAAAACCCAACATGTTTTTTACCACTATAAAGCTATAGAAGTACTTTTATCAATTTTAAAAGTTTCCAGATATGTAGTTGCAGCATTTGTGCACATTTACCCATACAACAAGTGGAATGAATTCAGTACGGCTTTGTGTTTTTTATATTGTATTTTTGCTAGCATAACTTTCCTGTAACCATGTACAGATCTTTTCTTGCCGGAACTTTGTACAGTTATTGAGATAAAAGCACTATATTGTCTTTTAAGCTTCAAAGCGTGAGGAGGTGTATACATTGTTTTATTAACTGCATAACTTTTAAAAAATAATTAAGGTTCATAATTTTATATATACTTTTTCTACTAAGTAGAATAGCCACTAGGATGAGAGAATTTTTGCTAAATGAAAGGAATCAAGTAATGACAACGAACAATGCTGCTGATCCCCTCCCCAACTGTGCCTGTTTCGAGAATGGAGGATGTACTACTCTGTGGTCCTATTGTGCCGAAGAGGTTTACGTGTTGCTGAGATGGTACCAAGACATGCAATATTATTGTACACTGCATGCACTGCTTGCTGACAGGGTGTGGGGTCCATGGAAGTGTGTGCGCCTGTGACAATAAATCCATTGAATGGTTGGCTGTGTCTGTTGGGTGCATGTTGAGCTTGTCCATACCCAAGCATTTTTTTCAATGTACATTATAAATTCAAGAATGATTCGTTTATATTTTGGATGTAAAAACACTAGTTTAATTCCCTCCACTTGTTCTAATACAAAGAGCTAGATCTTATTATTCTATTCATGGTACATATTGTAAAAGCAGCATAAAATAAACAAATTCTCACACCAGATTCTGTTGTGGTTGTATTCTGTGCTTTACTGGGAGGTCTAATGGTTTATGCATTCAAGAGATGGCAGACTGCTAAGTTCAACAAATGGACACTTTAACAGTCAACACAATACATACAAAAGTATGTGGACACCCCTTCACAAAATGTGTTGATTTGGCTATATCAGCCACACCCGTTGCTGACAAGTGTATAAATCCAGCACACAGCCATTCAATCTCCATAGAAAAACATTGGCAGTAGAATGGCCCGTATTGAAGAGCTCAGTGTCTTACAACGTGGCACCGTCATAGGATGCCACCTTTCCAACAAGTCAGTTTGTCAAATTCCTGCCCTGGTCAACTGTAAGTGCTGTTATTGTGAAGTGGATACGTCTAGGAGCAACAACGGCTCAGCCGCGAACTGGTAGATCATACAAGCAGAACGGGACTGCCGATTGCTGAAGCGCGTAGCCCGTAAAAATTGTCCATCCTCGGTCGAATCTTGGTTTGGCAGATGCCAGGAGAACGCTTTGCCTGCCCCAATGCAGTGCCAAGTGTAAAGTTTGGTGGAGGAATAATGGTCTGGGGCTGTTTTTCATAGTTCGGGCTAGGCCCCTTAGTTCCAGTGAAAGGAAATCTTAACTCTACAGCATACAATGACATTCTGTGCTTCCAACAGTTTGGAGAAGGCCCTTTCCTGTTTCAGCATGACAATGCCCCCGTGCACAAAGCGAGGTCCATACAGAAATGGTTTGTCGGTCGGTGTGGAAGAACTTGACTGGCCTGAACAGAGCACCGACCCCATCGAACAACCCCATCGAACACCTTTGGGATGAATTGGAACGCCGACTGCGAGCCAGGCCTAATTCCCCAACATCAGTGCCAACCTCACTAATGCTTTTGTGACCGAATTTAAGCAAGTGCCTGCAGCATTGTACCAATATCTAGTGGAAAGCCTTCCCAGAAGAGTGGAGGCTATTATAGCACCAAAGGGGTGACCCACTCCATATTAAATGCACATGATTTTGGAATGAGATGTTTGACGAGCAGGTGTCCAAATACTTTTGGTTATGTAGTGTAAATACAACCATGCAAAAGTCATATTAACTGGCAATTCTGTACTGACGATATGTATTAGTTAAATAGGTAAACAATGATACCAACCAAGAAGTTCCTTACCTTCTTCCACTTCCCTACTCCATTTTTGTGGTAATGCTGCAACCAGTTGGTTGTAATTTTGGATAGAGCAGATTTCCATATATTTTTGTTAATTGCATGTGTGACTTAACTCCACCAGTCCTATTTATGATATAATTTACAAAGATCTTTATGTCTAATTTTATCATCAATTAGTATATTTGAGTTTAACCATAATATTTGTTCTGTCTTTTCTGGTGGATTAAACTGAAATTGCAACCAGCTTTACATGGCTTGTTTTAAAAAGTGATATTTTGGAGACAATTTCATTTTCCAATAATCTAAAGTGAGCGGTTGTAATCTGAATAAAGGGAAAAAGGACATTCTTGAACACGGGATGAGCCATTGTTACTAATCTGCTTTAAGTATAGCTTTTTTATGACTGAAGATTTTAGTGAGAGGTCCTATGCTTTAATATTTAATAATTTCTGACCTCCGAATTCATATTCATTATATAAACAGGCCCATTACATTTTTTCTGGCTTGCCATTCCAAATAGAACATATATATTTTTTTTTTGACGTTAGGTGTAGGCAGGGCCATAAGTAAATAAGTCAACTGGGATATGACTAAAGTTTTAATCAGGACGATTTTTCCACAAATAGATAGGTATTGACCTTTTCATGGTAGCAAGATCTTATCTATTTTTGCAAACTTTCTATTCAAATGTATGAATACCGAGCATGTCCACTTCACCGTCAGACCATTTTATTGGTAAACTACACGGTAATGTAAAAGTTTAATTTTTTTGCGATCCAATACGTAATACGGTGCACTTCAGTTGTAATCCAGAGGTAAAAAAATGAAGTAGATCCTTTATGAGGCTGTGCAGGGATCCAAATTGAGGATTTAAAAGAAAGCATGAATCATCAGCATACAATGAAACCTTTGTTTTTAAGCCCTGGATTTCTAGCCCCTTGATATTATTGTTGGATCTGATTTTAATAGCTAACATTTCGTTGGCCATAATAAATAAATATGCCGATATTGGACAACTTTGTTTTACTCCTCTTAACAGTTTAATACTTTCAAAGATGTTGACATTATTTACTATTTTACACCTGGGGTTACTACACATAACTTTAACCCATTGTATAAGAGATTTTCCAATATTAAAATAGTCAAGGTATTTATATATAAATTCCAGTCGTACTTTCTCAAAAAGGTATTTTCAAAGTCAGTTCATAGGCCCACCCACTGGGGAACCAGGCCCAGCCAATCATAATGAGTTTTTCCCCACAAAAGGGCTTTATTACAGACAGAAATACTCATCAGCACCCCTCACAAATGATCCCGCAGGTGAAGAAGCCAGATGTGGAGGTCCTGGGCTGGCGTGGTTACACGTGATCTGCTGTTGTGAGGCCGGTTGGACGTACTGCCAAATTCTCTAAAATGATGGAGGCGGCTTATGGCAGAGAAATTAACATTAAATTATCTGGCAACATCTCTGGTGGACATTCCTGCAGTCAACATGCCAATTGCACACTCCTTCAAAACTTGAGACATATGTGGCATTGTGTTGTGTGATAAAACTGCACATTTTAGAGTGGCCTTTCATTTTCCCCAGCACAAGGTGCACCTGTGTAATGATCATGCTGTTTAATCAGCTTCTTAATATGCCACACTTATCAGGTGGATGGATTATCTTGGCAAAAGTAGAAATGCTCACTAACAGGTTAACTTCTTGCAACTATAGGGGGTGCTGTTCCGCATTAGCATATTTGGGTCTCCAAATTAAACTGCCTCGTGCTAAATTCTTGATCGTACAATATGCATATTATTGTTATTATTGGATAGAAAACACCTTCTAGTTTCTATAGAAGTTGGAATTTTGTCTCTGAGTGGTACAGAACAATTTCTACAGCACTTTTCATGACAGGGTTCAGATTTCAGAAATTTTTACCTCTGATCTGGAGTCTGTTTTTAAGGCGACAGTGAATGCTATGAAGAAACCGACACTGCCTACGTCTTCCTCTGGGTGTCTGTACGTCATCACGTTTTGAATGAAATCGATGGGACATTCACAGCCATTATAAAAGACCAAAATGTATAGAGACCGCCCTTTCTCGTCGTGCGCCTGAAGCGTGAAGGCCATCGGACTTGCCTCGTTCCAAATCGTTTTTTAGAGAGTGATATTTCTCCGGTCATGTTTTCAGTCGTTATAGTTGTTAAAAACATCATAATGTAGTTAATTTGAACCGTTTTATAGCAATTTATATCCGTTTAGTGCGATTTTGAGGAATTTCTTTGTCGTGCCCTTTTTAGCTTTGGAAACGTTTCGGGGTGTCGGTCGTTGGTGGTGGACATTTCGAAGGACAGAGGACATCTATCGACCAAAAGACGTTTATAACATAGAAAGGATACATTGCCCAAGAATATGATGGAAGAACAGCTCAAAGTAAGCAATATTTAATATGATAAATCGTGTTTCTGTCGAAATATTTTAAACGCATATTTCGCCATTTTGTTTGGTATAGCTTCACTTGGCGAACCCTGTATTGAAAAGTAAGGATAATTTTAAAAATGTAAATCAGCGGTTGCATTAAGAACTAATTTGTCTTTCGATTGCTGTCAACCCTGTATTTTTTAGTCAAGTATATGATTAGCTTTCAATTAAACTAGATCACTCTGATAGATGACGTCAGACATATTGAGGCTTGATTTCCTAGTATTTTTATTGTGTAACCACGGTTTTGTATGGCTAAATATGCACCTTTTCGAACAAACTGTATATGTATGTTGTAAAATGATGTTACAGGAGTGTCATCTGAAGAATTCTGAGAAGGTTAGTGAAAAAATTAATATCTTTTGGCGGTGATTACGTTATAGCGCTCTTTGGCTGGAATCGATGCTCTGGTAACGTTTGCACATGTAGTATGCTAACTTATCGATTTATTGTGTTTTCGCTGAAAAACGCTTAGAAAATCTGAAATATGGTCTGAAATCACAAGAACTGGGTCTTTCCATTGCTATGCTTTGTCTATTTTTATGAAATGTTTTATGATGAGTAAATTGGTCATACACGTTGCTCTATCTAGTAATTCTAGTGGATTTGTGATGGTCGGTGCAATTGTAAACTGTGATTTCTACCTGAAATATGCACTTTTTTCTAACAACACCTATCCAATACCATAAATATGTTATCAGACTGTAATCTGAAGAGGTTTTTTATAGGTTATTGGCTATCAATATCTTAGTTGAGCCGAATTGGTGATAGCACCTGAAGGAGTAAGAAACTGATGGAGTTAGAAAAGTGGTGTATTTTGCTAACGTGTTTAGCTAATAGATTTACATATTGTGTCTTCCCTGTAAAACATTTGAAAAATCTGAAATGGTGGCTTTATTCACAAGATGTGTATCTTTCATCTGGTGTCTTGGACTTGTGATTTAATGATATTTAGATGCTACTATCTACTTGTGAAGCTATGCTAGCTATGCTAATCAGTGTGTGGGGGGGGTGGGGGGTGATCCCGGACCCGGGGTAGAGGCTCGTGAAAGGTTAAAGAACATTTCTAGGATCTTTTATTTCAGCTCATGAAACATGGGACCAACACTACATGTTGAGTTTATAATTTTGTTCAGTATATAATATATTACACTTGATCTTTCTTGAATAAGTTCCTCCAGTTCTTTTTGTTTTCCCTCTAACTTATTATGTGCCTCTATGGTACAGTTTTTATTGCCATGTATCTGTACTGTTAGTGCCTCTATTTCCTTTGTTATTATAAAATCTTTTGACCTAAATTGCTTTAGTTTTAAAGACAAGTATTGAAATGCATGGCCTCTAAAGGCACATTTAAAAGCGTTGCATACAATAAGGGGACCTCCAACCATCTTTGTGGTGCTATTTGAAATGTGAAATATATATTAGTACATTATCAGCCAAAACACCCACCCTGTATTCAAGAGCATGTTGTCTCAACCGATGGCGGGCACAACACAAAAACCTCAGATGTAAAATCGGGTCTAAGTTACAACATACAGTGGCTTGCGAAAGTATTCACCCCCTTGGCATTTTTCCTATTTTGTTGCCTTACAACCTGGAATTAAAATAGATTTTGGGGGGGTTTGTATCATTTGATTTACACAACATGCCTACCACTATGAAGATGCAAAATATTTTCTCTTGTAAGACAAAAACTTGAGCGTGCATAACTATTCACCCCCATAACTAGTCAATACTTTGTAGAGCCACCTTTTGCCGCAATTACAGCTGCAAGTCTCTTGGGGTATTTCTCTGTAAGCTTGGCACATCTAGCCACTGGGATTTTTGCCCATTCTTCAAGGCAAAACTGCTCCAGCTCCTTCAAGTTGGAGGGTTCCGCTGGTGTACAGCAATCTTTAAGTCATACCACAGATTCTCAATTGGATTGAGGTCTGGGATTTGACTAGGCCATTCCAAGACATTTAGATGTTTCCCCTTAAACCACTCAAGTGTTGCTTTAGCAGTACGCTTAGGGTCATTGTCCTGCTGGAAGGTGAACCTCTGTCCCAGTCTCAAATCTCTTGAAGACTGAAACAGGTCTTTCCTCAAGAATTTCCCTGTATTTAGCGCCATCCATCATTCATTCAATTCTGACCAGCTTCCCAGTCCCTGCCGATGAAAAACATATTCACAGCATGCTGCCACCACCATGCTTTACTGTGGGGATGGTGTTCTCGGGGTGATGAGCGGTGTTGGGTTTGCGCCAGACATAACGTTTTCCTTGATGGCTAAATAGCTCAATTTTAGTCTCATCTAACCAGAATACCTTCTTCCATATGTTTGGGGAGACTCCCACATGCCTTTTGGCAAACACCAAACGTGTTTGCTTATCTTTTTCTTTAAGCAATGGCTTTTTATTGGCCACTCTCCCGTAAAGCCCAGCTCTGTGGAGTGTACAGCTTAAAGTGGTCCTATGGACAGATACTCCAATCTCCGCTGTGGAGCTTTGCAGCTCCTTCAGGGTTATCTTTGGTCTCTTTGTTGCCTCTCTGATTAATGCCCTCCTTGCCTGGTCCGTGAGTTTTGGTGGGCGGCCCTCTCTTGGCAGGTTTGTTGTGGTGCCATATTCTTTCCATTTTTTAATAATGGATTTAATGGTGCTCCGTGGGATGTTCAAAGTTTCAAATATTTTTTTATAACCCAACCCTGATCTGAACTTCTCCACAACTTTGTCCCTGACCTGTTTAGAAAGCTCCTTGGTCTTCATGGTGCCGCTTGCTTGATGGTTCCCCTTGCTTAGTGGTGTTGCAGACTCTGGGGCCTTTCAGAACAGATGTATAGAGATCATGTGACACTTAAATAAAGTCTAACTAATTATGTGACTTCTGAAGGTAATTGGTTGCACCAGATCTTATTTAAAGGGAATACATATGCACGCACCCCTTTTGCGTTGTTTATTTTTTTGATTTCACTTCAACAATTTGTACTATTTTGTGCATGTCCATTACATGAAATCCAAATAGAAATCTATTTCAATTACAGGTTGTAATGCAACAAAATAGGAAATATGCCAAGGGGGTGAATACTTTTGCAAGGCACTGTATGCAAATATGAGAAAAAAAATAGGAGTTAATGTGTTTTTAGCAAATTTACATATAAGGTTAGAAAATGACATTTGATTAAAAAATATATTTTTTAAATAAATTATTAAATAGTTTGTAAGCTTTTAAATTATATCAAACACAACCTTATATTTTCCAGTGATGAAGACATGCGTGTCTCATGTGATGGTGAGGCATGCAAAATGGGTCAACTTTGAGCGACTTATCTCCTGAATGTTTTGTCATTCATGTCCAAAAAGTCCCTATCTGACCACTTCTTTTTTAATCAAAAGAAATACTGTCAAAAAAGTTATTGAATTCAAATGGATTTACTCTGCTATAACAAGTGACATACTCACTGTGCTGGTTAAGCAGCATCCTAATGGATATTCTGCTCATGTAGAAGCGTTCCAGGAAATACTGAACGTTCTGGCTGACGATGGGGTCTGTGCCATAGGTCTCCTTGTACTCCACAACCCCCTGGGCCATAGTCGGGATGACGTCATTGTGACGGTTTCGGATCTTTATAACAGCATCAGTGAAACTGTGTGAAGACCGAGACCAAAGGAATTATGATCCACAGGAGGAATGGGCCTACAACATACCACTTTACTTATTTCATATGTATATACTGTATTCTAGTCAATGCCACTTCGACATTGCTCGTACTAATATTTACATATTTCTTAATCCCATTCTTTTACTTTTAGATTTGTGTATTGTTGTGAATTATTAGATACTACTGCACTGTTGGAACTAGAAAGACAAGCATTTCGCTACAGCAGCAATAACATCTGCTAAATATGTGTATGTGACCAATAACATTTGATTTGATTTGAATAACGAAACGTGATCATCGTCTTACTCATATGTGACTTTCTCATCATCAGCATCTTTCTCCTTGAACTCCATAATGTCTTGAAGACTTTACATGTACCCCCCCCCCCCCCCCCAAAAAAAATGATCTCATACATTGGTGATGTTATTTATAGGCCTGTTGGAACATGCATAACAGAAGATGGGGGTTTAGCTTGGTGGAATCAGCCTGAATGCTGCGTTCACCATTCTGTTTTACTGAAGTGAAATAGAACGGTAAACACAGCGATCAGGCTGGTTCCCCCAGGCTAGAAGGGAGTGAGCTAGGCCTAAAATAAGAGTACTCACCAACTCTGTACCAACCGTACTGATGGAGTCTTTAGCAGATGATCTGGTAACAACCTGATCTCCTTCATTATGTACCTCACAGGTAGCTCCCGTCGCAGGAATGTAAACAATGTTTTCTCACATGCATTTTCACCAGACCCTGAATGTGAAATGGAACAAACATGACTGATAGGTTAGTTAGATGAAAGATATGAAACAGGTGAAGGAGCTATATAAAACAGTACCAGTCAAAAGTTTGGACACAACTACTCATTCGTTTTTCTTTATTTTTTACTTTTTTCTACATTGTAGAATAATAGTGAAGACATCAAAACTATGAAATAACACAAATGGAATCATGTAGTAATCAAAAAAAAGTGATTTTATATTTTATATTCTTCAAAGTAGCCACCATTTGCCTTGACAGCTTTGCACATTCTTGGCATTACCTCTACCAGCTTTTTTATAATTTTTTAAATTTAACTAGGCAAGTCGGTTAAGAACAAAATCTTATTTACAATGATGGCTTACCCCGGCCAAACCCTAACCTGGATGACGCTGGGCCAATTGTGCGCCGCCCTATGGGACTCCCAATCACGGCCGGTTGTGATACAGCCTGGAATCAAACCAGGGTCTGTAGTGATGCCTCTAGCACTGAGATGCAGTGCCACCTTCGGGAGCTGGAATGATTTTTCCAACAGTCTTGAAGGAGTTCCCACATACGCTGTGTCGAGGTCGGTGTGGAAGAACTTGACTGGCCTGCACAGATCACCGACCTCAACCCCCATCGAACACCTTTGGGATGAATTGGAACGCCGACTGCGAGCCAGGCCTAATCGCCCAACATTAGTGCCAGACATCACTAATGCTCTTGTGGCTGAATGGAAGCAAGTCCCAGCAGAAATGTTCCAACATCTAGTGGAAAGCCTTCCCAGAAGAGTGGAGGCTGTTATTGCAGCCAAGGGGGGTACCTACTCCATATTAATGCCCAAGGTTTTGGAATGAGATGTTCGACGTGCAGGTGTACATACTTTCGGCCATGTAATATATATATATATACAGTGCATTCGAAAAGTATTCAGACCCCTTTACTTTTTCCACATTTTGTTACGTTACAGCTTTGTTCTAAAATTGATTAAATACATTTTTAAAAATCCTCATCAATCTACACACAATATCATTTACATTTACATTTAAGTCATTTAGCAGACGCTCTTATCCAGAGCGACTTACAAATTGGTGCATTCACCTTATGATATCCAGTGGAACAACCACTTTACAATAGTGCATCTAACTCTTTTAAGGGGGGGGGTTAGAAGGATTACTTTATCCTATCCTAGGTATTCCTTAAAGAGGTGGGGTTTCAGGTGTCTCCGGAAGGTGGTGATTGACTCCGCTGACCTGGCGTCGTGAGGGAGTTTGTTCCACCATTGGGGTGCCAGAGCAGCGAACAGTTTTGACTGGGCTGAGCGGGAACTGTACTTCCTCAGAGGTAGGGAGGCGAGCAGGCCAGAGGTGGATGAACGCAGTGCCCTTGTTTGGGTGTAGGGCCTGATCAGAGCCTGAAGGTACGGAGGTGCCGTTCCCCTCACAGCTCCGTAGGCAAGCACCATGGTCTTGTAGCGGATGCGAGCTTCAACTGGAAGCCAGTGGAGAGAGCGGAGGAGCGGGGTGACGTGAGAGAACTTGGGAAAGTTGAACACCAGACGGGCTGCGGCGTTCTGGATGAGTTGTAGGGGTTTAATGGCACAGGCAGGGAGCACAGCCAACAGCGAGTTGCAGTAATCCAGACGGGAGATGACAAGTGCCTGGATTAGGACCTGCGCCGCTTCCTGCGTGAGGCAGGGTCGTACCTAATATCCCATAATGCGAAAACAGGTTTTTAGAAATGTTTGCAAATGTATTTAAAAAGAAAAAAACTTTATTTACATAAGTATCCAGACCCTTTGCTATGAAACTCGATATTGAGCTCAGGTGCATCCTGTTTCCATTGATCATCTTTGAGATGGTTCCACAAATTGATTGCAGTCCACCTGTGGTAAATTCAATTGATTGGACATGATTTGGAAATACGGAGCAAAAACCAAACCATTAGGTCGAAGGAATTGTCCGTCTGACAGAGCTCCAGAGTTCCTCTGTGGAGATGGGAGAACCTTCCAGAAGGACAACCATCTCTGCAGCAGTCCATCAATCAGGTAGAGAGTTTATGGTAGAGCAGCCAGACGGAAGCCACTTCTCAGCAAAAGGCACATGACAGCCCTTTTGGAGTTTGCCAAGAGACACCTAAAGACTCTCAGACCATGAGAAACAAGATTTTCTGGTCTGATGAATACAAGATTGAACTCTTTGGCCTGAATGCAAAGCATCACTTCTGAAGGAAACCTGGCACCATCCCTATGGTGAAGCATGGGTGGCAGCATCATGCTGTGGGGATGTTTTTCATCGGCAGGGACTGGGACACTAGTCAACATCGAGGGAAAGATGAACGGAGCAAAATACAGAGAGATCCTTGATGAGCGCTCAGGACCTCAGACAGGGGTGAAGGTTTACCTTCCAACAGGACAACAACCCTAAGCACACAGCCAAGACAACACAGGAGTGGCTTCGGGACAAGGCTCTGAATGTCCTTGAGTGGCCCAGCCAGAGCCCGGACTTGAACCCGATCAAACATCTCTGGAGACCTGAAAATAGCTTTGCAGCGACGCTTCCCATCCAAACTGACAGAGCTTGAGAGGATTTGCGACGGGATTGAGCCAGCCAGAGATGGCGCCCGGGGGTAACCACCTGCACCATGGCCCGTTAAGGCGGCCAAGAGAGCAGAGGGACCCATATGTGGCTTTCACCAGTTGATGTCCAGTGCAGTGGCTACCCAAGTGAGTAGGCTCCTCATAGCCTCTCCAGCTGCTGTGCCAAGCTTGTATATCAATATCAGGAAGGTATGGCTAATGTTTTGTACACTGTGTATAGCCTGCCCTGCCCCAATGACGTTAGCAATCAGTTGACTAAAAGCGTTGAGATTCAAGTCCGTTTACCGAAGTCCAAGAATTGTTTCATTGAGAGTGGTGAAGGGGAGAATCTGGAGTAGTAATCAATATGCTTTCTCATGAAGGAGGCGTTGCTCATCAAGGCCCTTACGATCCTCATTTTGACCGATTTAGCTCACATTCACAGTTGATAAACGGACGTGGATCGAAATGATTCAGTTCACGGCGTTCAACAGCTGCTTGCCCAATATTGTTGACAGTGCGGAATGTAGCTAGCCTTCATCACCTGTTTGCTAGTTTACCTAGCTTTCATGAATTTCGTTTCCAACCATAACGGTCCACAAAGTAAATTACGTTAGTTTACAATATATTTACACAAGCTAGCCAGCTGGCTTGGTTCAACTTGCAGGCGTATTTAGCTAGCGTGCTGGGGCTTCATTCAAGTCGACTGGAACTGGTTCGTAGCAGTTCCTAGAAACAAAGTTACTTTGCGTCAAACATATTTGTACATTTGACTTATCATACTGTCTAAATGAAACCATATAGCTTTAAGTTTTCTTGTGCTAACTTGCACGATGCATGCTAGCAGTCAAAACAAACACGAGCTTTCTTATTGGTCCAGGGTCCTTGACTTCACACGTACGTCACTTTAGTAGGCACGTAGAAGTGCCTGTTTTCTATGAGCCTTAGATATTTAGAGACATGCTATGTCCACACTACTCACAAAAGGATGTGGAAACTGAGCTGCACTTACTATCCTCCTGCCAAATGTACGACCATATTAGAGACACATATTTCCCTCAGATTACACAGACCCAAAACAAATCCAATTTTGATAAACTTCCTTATCTATTGGGTGAAATACCACAGTGTGCAATCATAGCAGCAATATTTGTGACCTGTTGACACAATAAAATGGCAACCAGTGAAAGGGGAAAAGAAAGGGGGTTATGTTTCACTATATGGATCACTCCAATATATTGGTATCACTCTGCGGTGGAGAGATACACCCGAGGTGAGGATTTACAGATTTACTCAAGGTGTACACCTGCGTCACGGCTGGGGTTCGCCCCTATATATAGACCCCATGGCCGCGACACACGTTCTCTTTTATTTTCTCGGCGGACGTCCGTATGATTTGAGGTACAAACTTTCCGAAGTTCGCTTAGTAAGTGTAATATCTTGCGTGGAAGTATACTTACCGGACGTACTATCTGGTCCCAGACCTGCTGTTTTTAACTCTCTAGAGACAGCAAGAGCGGTAGACATACTCTGAAGGATCGACTATGAAAAGCCAACTGACATTTTCTCCTGAGGTGTTGACCTGTTGCACCCTCTACAACCACTGTGATTATTATTATTTGACCCTGCTGGTCATCTATGAACATTTGAGTCATGTTCTGTTATAATCTCCACCCGGCATAGCCAGAAGAGGACTGGCCACCCCTCATAGCCTGGTTCCTCTCTAGGTTTCTTCCTAGGTTCCGGCCTTTCTAGGGAGTTTTTCCTAGCCACCGTGCTTCTACACCTGCATTGCTTGCTGTTTTGGGCTGGGTTTCTGTACAGCACTTTGACATCAGCTGATGTAAGAAGGGCTTTATAAATTAATTTGACTGATTGATTGATTGGCTGTTTGCAGCCTGGAGCTGCTGGCCACATGGCCAGCCCCTCTTGAGTGCTCCACTCGCTGCGTGCAGTTGATCTGTATCTTCCGCCCGTGTTTCGTTAACATTACACTAAGACTCCGTGTGCATTAATATATTGGTGGCTATTGCTGCCACAAACTGTAATTTACCTTGCACAACTTGCCGACTGGCTTGTTCTATGTGTGTTGTGAGTTGCTTTAACATGCTTCTGCTCTCTGCTAACTATCCTGCAGGGTTTTTTCTTGTTCTTTCCCCTGCAGAGTGTGAGTATTGTGGTGGGCTTTCCACTACGCTGAGACATTAACTTTGGAGTTCCTTAAAGGGCGTTACTCCATATGGTTCTGTTTTTACTGCTTGGATATTAAACCGGTAGGTAATATTGCAGGTGGCGGTAAACAAATAAATCAAAATCCATTACCTGGTTGCTGTTTTTTGTCTGCCTGTTTTTCCCACACGGGTCTTCCCCGGTTTTTGCAGAGGTACTGGGTAATTTACCCCTCACCGGTTCCTATTCCTCCAAGCGGGTCACGACATAAGCTCTCCCAGGGTGTCGAACTCCTCTTCCATGGCCTTGTTGGCTTGGTTGAGCCTATGGCTTCCCTTTGTGACAGGTGTGATGATGTCAACCGTCACCACCATAGGGACGTACCTGGGAGACCCAGGTGCTCGGTTACATGGACCTGAGGGATGCATACTTCCATGTTCCTGTTCACCCAGCTCATTGGCAGTACCTCCGATTCACTTTCGAAGGGACAGCTTACGAATTCATGTTTCTTCCCTTCGGCCTCTCCTTGGCACCCCGCACTTTCACAAAGTGGATGCTGTCCTGGCACCTCTCACGTCCTGAGGATTGTTGATCCTCAATTACCTGGACGATTGGCTGATTTGTTTCCCGACCAGGACCCAGGTTCTGTCAGACAGAGACATGCTCCTGATCCACATCGACAGGCTGGGCATTACTGTAAAGGACAAGAAGAGTCATCTGACGCACACCCAGAGGGTGGCCTTCATTGGCATGGAACTGGACTCAGTCCTCATGAGAGCACGCCTGCCCACCAGAACGGTTCAGGGGATCTTATCTTGCCTCGACCACTTTCGGCAGGGGTGGGTGGTATCCGCCTGACCTGCCAACGCCTGTTGGGCTTGCTGACGGCGGCCTCGTTGCTGATTCCTCTGGGCCTGCTCCATCTCCGGCCTCTTCAATGGTGGTTCAACTCCCACCGGCTGCACCTGAAGTGCCACTGTCACCGCCAGCTGTGGGTGACCACACAGGGCCTCAGGGCATTGAGGTGGCGCTGTCGCTCCTTTCTCTCAGGTGGGGTGGAGATGCTGAGGATGTGCCGCCGGGAGCTGGTCAGCACAGACGCCTCCCATCGGCTGGGGGGGGTGTGACCAAGGGCTGGTCGGCCAGCGGCTGTTGGCTACCCCCTTGGAGCGGCAGGCACATCAATTCACTACAGCTCTGAGCTGTACTGCTGTTCCTGCGGTCTTTCCTTCCACATCTGAAAGGAAGACATGTCCTGGTGAGAACAGACAACACCACAGTGGTGGTTTACATCAACCATCAGGGTGGACTGAGGTCCCACTGCCTCAATCTTATAGCACGGGAGCTCCTTCTCTGGGCTCAGGGAAGTCTAGCGTCTCTAGGCGCAGCACACGTACCTGACATCCTGAGTGTGGCAGCGAATATGCTCTTGAGGGAGGGCCCGCCACCTTGGGACTGGAGCCTACATCCCCAGGTGGTGTAGCACCTGTGGGACAAGTTTGGTAGGGCGCAGGTGGACCTGTTGCCTCCCTGGACAATGCACACTGCCCCCTGTGGTACTCCATGTCGGAGCCACCAGGGCCTCTGGGCTTGGATGCTCTGGCTCATGATTGGCCAGGGCTGGAGCTTTATGCATTTCCCTCCTTTTCCCCTGATCCAGGCTGTGCTGGACAGGACCAGGATGGCAGAGCATCGTCTGCTTCTGGTGGCCCCATACTGGCCCAGACGACCCTGGTTCAGCCTTCCCCTGTCCCTGTTGTGTGGGACACCTTGGCAACTTCCCCTGAGACCTGACTTGCAGTCTCAGGCCGGGGAACTCTGTGGCATCCGAGGCCATACGGCCTCAGTCTGTGGGCTTGGCCACTGAACGGCACCAATGGTCCATGTTAGGACTACAGGAGGGTGTAATGAACACCATGCAGAGCGCAAGGGTGCCGGCTACAACCGCGGCATATCAGTTGCCCTGGTGGTTGTTCTGCTCTTGGTGCACTGGTATTGAGGTTGTGCCCGAGTTATGCGGCGTGCAGTATGTCATCCAATACCTGCAGTCTTGCTTGGATGAGGGCTTGGCAGCCTCTACACTGAGAGCGTATTTGGCGGCAATATCTGGCTGCCATGTGGGATGGATGGACAGGCCAGTGGGGCGCCATCCCTTGGTCTCCAAGTTTATGAAGGGGGTTTGTCACCTGCGTCCAGCTATGACCCGCTCAATGGCGAGCTGGGATCTGAATGTGGTCTTGGCAGCTTTGGCAAAGCCGCTTTTCGAACCGTTGGAGTCTGCCTCCCCAAAACACCTCTCTATGAAGGAGGTTTTCTTGGTCGCGATTACTTCCATGTAGAGGGTGGGTGAGCTCCATGCTCTTTCAGTAAGTTCTGAGTGCTACCGGATAGACCCCGGGGGGGGGGAGTATGTCTCTCTGCCCCAACCCTTCATTCCTCCCGAAGGTTCTGTCAGACAGGCATGTGAACATCCCTTTTATCCTGTCTGCTTACAACCCCTCCAGCAGTGGCGGGGGAGTCTGGGCCTCCCTCTGGCATGCTGTGCCCTGTGAGGGCACTGGCTGCCTATGTGGAGCGGACACGGTCAGTGAGAACAACAGACCAGCTCTTTGTCTGCTATGGTGAGAGCCCAGCCCCCAGGACTCTATCTTCATTGTAAAGGGGTTAAACACTGTTTCCCATGCTTGTTCAATGAACCATAAACAATTAATGAACATGCACCTGTGAAACGGTCGTTAAGACACTAACAGCTTACAGACGGTAGGCAATTAAGGTCACAGTTATGAAAACTTAGGACACTAAAGAGGCCTTTCTACTGACTCTGAAAAACACACAAAGAAAGATGCCCAGGGTCCCTGCTCATCTACGTGAACATGCCTTAGGCATGCTGCAAGGAGGCATGAGGACTGCAGATGTGGCCAGGGCAATAAATTGCAATGTCCGTACTGTGAGACGCCTAAGACAGCGCTACAGGGAGACAGGACAGACAGCTGATCGTCCTCGCAGTGGCAGACCACGTGTAACAACACCTGCACAGGATCGGTACATCCGAACATCACACCTGCGGGACAGGTACAGGATGGCAACAACTGCCCGAGTTACACCAGGAACGCACAATCCCTCCATCAGTGCTCAGACTAACTGCAAAAGGCTGAGAGAGGCTGGACTGGGGGCTTGTAGGCCTGTTGTAAGACAGGTCCTCACCAGACATCACCGGCAATAACGTCGCCTATGAGCACAAACCCACCGTCGCTGGACCAGACAGGACTGGCAAAAAGGCTCTTCACTGACGTCACGGTTTTGTCTCACTAGGGGTGATGGTCGGAGTTGTGTTTTATCGTCGAAGGAATCAGCGTTACACCGAGGCCTGTACTCTGGAGCGGGATCGATTTGGATGTGGAGGGTCCGTCATGGTCTGGGGGGGTGTGTCACAACATCATCGGACTGAGCTTGTTGTCGTTGCAGGCAATCTCAATGCTGTGCGTTACAGGGAAGACATCCTCCTCCCTCATGTGGTACCCTTCCTGCAGACTCATCCTGACATGACCCTCCAGCATGACAATGCCACCAGCCATACTGCTCGTTCTGTGAGTGATTTCCTGCAAGACAGGAATGTCAGTGTTCTGCCATGGCCAGAGAAGAGTAAGGATCTCAATCCCATTGAGCACGTCTGGGACCTGTTGGATCGGAGGGTGAGGGCTAGGGCCATTCCCCCCCAGAAATGTCCGGGAACTTGCAGGTGCCTTGGTGGAAGAGTGGGGCAACATCTGACAGCAAGAACTGGCAAAGATGGTGCAGTCCATGAGGAGATGCACTGCAGTACTTAATGCAGCTGGTGGCCACACCAGATACTGACTGTTACTTTTGATTTTGAACCCACCCTTTGTTCAGGGACACATTATTCCATTTCTGTTAGTCACATGTCTGTGGATCTTGTTATGTTCATACAAATATTTACACATGTTAAGTTTCCTGAAAATAAACTCAGTTGACAGTGAGAGGACGTTTATATCTGGCCTAATCTAATATATTTTGGCCATAGATATGTAAAGCAGAAGGAGGAAAAGGAGTGAAATACTGGTACAACTTCCATACATTTCTCTATTTATTGCAATTTGCACAGTATTCAAAACATCTGAATTGAGGAATGAATGAATAGCCAGTGATTACCCCCCACTTTTTTTTAGGTAGGGCTACTAAATTTTTCTCATTGATCACCATTCCATAGCAATATCCCTTTGAATAGCTTCCATATAATGAAGTCTGATACAGAGGCAATCACATAAAACATACATTTAGATTTAAATGTTAACAATAATAGTTTAGTTGCACCTCTTATCACAGTGAACCTATGTGAGAACAACCAATTTGGAGTGTCCAAACTCCATCACCTGGACCTGGCCATAACTACAAGTAAACAATGATGCAGGTTATTCATCCACAAGATCCAAATGTTTCTGAAATCTGCATTTTCGTGCATATATTGTGTCATCTTCAAGACCCACACATCCTTCAAAAACAATTAGCTAAACAATAATCAGCATTTTATTGCTTGTTGGCTCCAGTTGTCCCAGCTGCATTGCTATTAACGGAAGCATATTCCAGTACAGGGGGATAAACAAAGGTATGGTGTGAATCATAGTTTTAACTCAAACTCTTAACTGACATAACTGATTATATCTAATAGCATGTATTGAAACAATATTATTTGCTTAATACCTGTAGCTACTTTTTAGTCTGTGTAGCACTAGAAAATCATCAGTAACATTTGCCCTTACTGAAAAGTAACCTTTAGATTTAAAAAAAAGTATTTGGCCAATGCATTTTGTTTTTAAGATAATGACTAAAATAAATATACAGTGTGCTAAAGTATTTAAATATATACAAACATACAAAATGTTCCAGTCTATACAGTACAATAGATTGGACAAAACTGACCCCCCCAAAAAAATATTATATTCAGCTAAACATTGGATTGAAACTGTTTATGCTCAAAAAAAATAAACAGTATCAGTGGCAGATCATTTATTTAAAAAGTCCCAATTCAGAAAAAATGAATTGTAAGATGTGATGCTTCTCATTTCCTCAGGATAGGACACAGTTTTGATCTGAGAATCCTTCGGGAGAATAGAAAAAGTATATTTTGGAGTTTGCTTCACAAATGCAGTCAATAGAGTTTAGACTGTACAAAATAAATAACTAAGATCAATGTGTTCGTGACACTGGGATGTTTAGAAAAAACGGGAGATTCTGGTCTCTGACAGCATCCCAACAGTCAAGTGTCTTATGATTAGTTCACATGCTCATTCCAGCTTGTCATCCACTGCTTTTTCTCAAAGGAATCCAGCTTGGCTTTCCGGTCTTTGAACTGATGAGCCTCTTTCCTTATCCGTACAGCATGGTATCTTGGAACACTGTCATCATGTTCGGAACGTTTGAAAAATCCACACTGGCAAGAGAAAAGCAAAGATAATTATTAATTCGGCATTTTATAGACTTGTATCAACCTGAACATGCAAATACAACACACATAATGCTCAAGCAAATCAGAGAGGCAATCCAAAGAGAGTTTTGTGTGAGAGCATGCTTCGCATGGTAAGAGTAGTATTCAAAATAGCATTTCCAAACAGCCAGGCTGACAAAGCAGAAACCTATAAAAATGAAGAAACTTCAAAGCACACAAGAAATAGTGGTTGATAGGTGTGAAATGTAGGAAAATGTAATAACTGCTCATTTGGGGGGGGGGGACATTGAACGCTGACCTAATTCAAACACACATACATGAACAAATGTCTGAACACCCTATCAAAGCTTGTTGAACATACTCCAATTGGAATAATGATCAATTATAGTACAAACTACATTGGTCTATGTATGTGTCTCTGACTTTTTGCACTTGAGACGGGCGGAAGTAAGCATTTCCTTTAAAGCAAAAGTGAGTTAGTGTTTAAGCCCACACGCCATGCTGACTGCAATGCCCATTTTACCCCAGGTCTGAGCGCAGAGATCGGGCACTATGCCTCAGTAGTGAGTTTCTCTTTATCAGAGGCCTGAACATGGATCTGAGCCTTGTGATACGCTGCATCGTACTGGTCTTGTGGGGCTCTCTTGAAGAAGCCACACTAAAGGAGAGCGAGGGTGATGAATCATTCGGAAACAATATGAGAACATAGATATACTATAATACTGCCTGAATGAATAATGATTCAATGTTGCATGTGTCTACTAATAGCTCAGAGTACAATACAGTGAATATGTTGGTAAATGTGTTGCGGTTGAAGACCATGCCTACCTTCCAGAGTAGAAACACTAGCAATGCCAACATCAGAATACCAGCCAGGACAGCCACAAGGATGATCCACCATGGAACGCCACCATACTGGGTTACTGCCTTCTCTGGAAACACCGTGACTCTCACCTGCATGGGTACAAGAAGAAACAGTCGGTTTATTTTGATTTGTTACACATACATTCTAAAATTGTATTGATCAGTGAAGGTGTCATTGTGTGAGTGGATGATAACGGATGTCAAGAGTTCTTCTGTGCCACACACCTGAGTCTCAGCATTCCTGAGAACCATATTCTTTGCAGGAGCATCAAGGCTGATGGAAGCTTTCACAATTATATCAAGATAGTTCAAAGAGGCATAATTCTGTTTCAAAACAAAGGCTTTCAATGTTAGAGAATGACTGAATTAATCGTATCTGCTATTTAGGGCTATTTTGAAAAGCAAATAGCACAGGCATGTTGTTTCTCACCTCAAGGAAGGTAGCGTTCCACAGACGGCATCGCAGCGCAATCACTGCACTACTGTCCAAGCCCTGTAGAGGGCACTTGATCACCACACATCTAGCGTCATAGCCATTGCCACACATCTGAGGAACATAACCTTTTGTCAGACGGACAGCGTGTCATTATTGATCTATTTTTAAATGCAAGTGAAAGTGTGTTTACCAAAATCTTGTGCTTTTTTTGGTCCAATAAAGTAATTTTGCCTCCAGATTTTTTGCCTCCAACTTCCCGCTTTTTCCTAGATGTGCTGGACTCCTAAAAAATAAATAAACTCTTCACAAGTTAGTGATTCAAACTCGAATGTCTTAACGCTTAATCTCTGGCCGATTTTGCTTTTCCACAAATGCATCAAGTACAGTGAAACTTCAGTAGGAAAGTATTACCTGAATGTGTTTGAGAGAGTTGATCTCAGTCTCTGGGGAGCAGGGGATCTCTTCCAGGCCAGTGGTGCTGATCTTAACCAGATATAACAGCCATTTCCCATCCACATTCTCTTTGGGCCACTGGATGTTCAACGAGGCTGTGCCAAAGGACTTCAACGGCTTACCCAAATTGATTATCTGGAGGTATAATATTAAAACATGTTACATCACGGTCAAACTCAGACAAAGTGATATTGAGAAACTGAGATAAGCAGACAATGATAATTACCTTAAATTCATAATCAATCAAACTGCCGATCTCCTCTTCTGTCTTGATGGCACTCTCTCCTTTCACATCACCCCCAAAATACACCTGGGAGGGTCTCGCAACTCTGATTGATAAACAAACCACATATTAGTGGACTACATTTGTATTCATTATGGATCTCCATTAGCACTCTTTCTGGGGTCCGGCGGAATTAAGGCAGTTATACAATTTTAAAAACATTACAATACATTCATTACAAAATTCACAACACACTAAGTGTGGGCCCTCAGGCCCATAATCCACTACCACATATCTACAACACAAAATATATTTGTTTGTTTGTTTGTGTGTGTATAGTGTGCATGTTACCGTGTGTGTATGCATGTGTCTGTGTGTGTTACTTCACAGTCCCCGCTGTTCCATAAAGTGTATTTTTACCTGCTTTTTAAATCTGATTCTACTGCTTGCTTCAGTTATCTGATGTGTAATAGAGTTCTATGTAGTCATGGCTCTATGTAGTGCTGTGTGCCTCCATAGTCTGTTCTGAACTGTGAAAAGACCTCTGGTGGCATGTCTTGTGGGGTATACATGGGTGTCCGAGCTGTGTGCTAGTATTTTAAAAACCGACAGCTCGGTACCTTCAGCTTGTCAACATGTCTTACGAAAGCAAGTAATGATGATGTCAATCTCTCTTCCCCTTTGAGCCATGCGAGATTGACATGGATGTCATTAATGTTCGCTCTCCGTGTACTTTTAAATAAATCAGATCAAAAAAGTATTTGAAATGGAGTTGATGCAGTAGTCAACAAGTGGACATATTAGAAACACTACTTACCCTGCAACAGAAAGTAACAGCTCAATCACTACTTTAGCCTTTGCTCTCACTCTTCCCATGTTGTCCTGTGTACTGGTCCTGAAAGTAGAGAAGTGACACATAAGTGTTTGTTATCCTCTTAAAATGTAACGGCAAAATATAGATTTCCGTCTGAAATAGACATACCCAAAAGTAAGTGCTGTTCGTGTGTAATTACATGCTTCCGACATGCAGAAACTTTGTATATTTGGAAAGAAGACATCTGGGAGATGAGGAAATGATTAGAAGATCGATAGCTTACACAAGAACAAGCACACACAAAATGCGTTTTTATTGTTCTTTTGATGGTCATCTTTCATTGACCATCTAGCTATAAGTGAATTATTGATGACTAGAGCTGGAAACACATCAGATGGATTCCACAACATGTGAACAATATCAGAAAAAATTGGCTTGATAGACCTGACAACTAGAAATGGGCAGATGTTTTTAGTAAGTGGTGTCAGGTGTGGTCACGGGACATTTCCAAGTGTCCCTAAACCTCTCCAAAGTGGCATATGTCTGTAAATTAGATAATTCCAGTGCTATTACATATTTGCAATCCCTAAATGCTATTTGTTCAGTATAAAAACTATTTCTACCATATCAACCTCACTTCAAACATTGTGGTGGTGTTATGGGTTAGCCAGGGTACAATTCAGTGTCCTTTCAAGCTCTCCAAAATGTCTGAATGTGGTAATTGCACTGTTTTTACCAAATGGATGTGTCTTAAAGTTATTGTTAACTATAAGAACAACATTTCTACAACACCAACGTCTCTCAAACATTGTGGTGGTGTCGGGGGACATAAGTGTTTTTCCAACCTCTCCAAAGTGCCTGAACGTTTAGCCTAGGCATATCCAATGTATTGGTCCCAGATTCAAATGAACTGTTTACAAAAACAATATTAAAGCAACATGTATATATAAAATGTATTCTGAAACACAAACTTGGTTACGCATGTGTCCTTCACTAGAAAACGTGCAAAAATAGAAAGAATAGAAACTATTTACAAATGGCATTCGTGTTCGTTTTTACATCCCAGATGATTAGATTTCACCATAGCTTGTGCATGTCAATAGTCTTTGAAGCAGTCCCTCTCTGCCAGGAAACAAAAAGTGATCTGGCATTTCACCCCCCCCCCCTAATTGGGACCCTAATTCAGCCATTTCCAACACCAGCTGCTCTCAGAAGGCCAACTGGGAGAGAGGGGTTTGACCTTTTGCTTTGGCCATCTGCTTGTGGAGAATGAAAGCATTTACTGTAGCAATGTCCACAAAGTGGTAAACAAAAGTCTTATACCACTTCCTGGTCTTGTGGAGGACCTGGTAGTAGCCTATCAGAGCATCAGATACGTCGACACCCCCCATGCTGTCATTGTAGTCCTTCACAGAAACGGGGACATTCTTCCTCACCCATGCCACATTAGCATTTTTCACCCTCCTTGAGACATGGTTGTTATTAAATGCCTTATGCTGTGTGGTGAGCATGGTTACTTCCATAGTGTCTATCCATTTGACAAAAAAGCAGCTTATTAGTCCTGATCCAACATATAGTACCACTCTTCGCTGTCTTTGTCATGCCGTTTACCTTGGTCTTAGGGAAACCCGATTCAGTTCGGATGAATGGTGCCACAAGCCCTCATTTTCTTTTTCAAGAGGTCTATGAAAAGCATGGGACTAGTATAAAAATGGTCCACAAAGAGCTTGTACTCACTGCCAAGTAAGGGAAAGTCCATCAGCTGCATAACAGAGTCATAACTGAGGCCCTTCCCACTGGGTGTGATCACCTTGCCTTCAAAGATGAAAAAGTTTCACGTGTAGGCAGAGGCTGAATCGGCACAAAGAGCTCGTAGCCCCATTTGGTTGGCTTATTTTTCATATATTGCTTCAAGCCAATTCGAGCCTTTGAGGCAACCATGCGCTCAACTATAGATAGATTTTGAGCAGGCTGGAAATAAGTTTTGCATGTCTCCACCATGTCATGATAAAGGGGCTTGACTCTTACAAGACGATCATACCCTGCAGTCCCTTTCTTCTGGTCATTCTCCTGATCCTTTTGTGGGTCACTCATGTGAAGAGCACAGTTGATGACCCAGAATCGTTTTTCACCTACGATGGAGGTGGGGAACTCGAACCGATAGAGTGGGGACTTGCTCCAGTTGTCAACTAGTCTTGATACCTTTACCAGTCCCATGTAAATCACCAAGTACATGTAGTTGAGCATGTCAGCCATTGTGACAGGTTTCCAAGACATCTTCCTTCCCCCCTGCTGCTTCTTGTCTGTATTTCTAATTAGTGTTCCCAGTACAGAGGTGTTAAAGTAAAGCTGAAAAAGCTGTAAGGGTATGTTTCATCACTAACCAACTGTGGGCCTTCAGGTCGTTTGAGTTTAAACCTAAATTGTTCTGGCCCCTCATCATCTTGAAGGACTGTATAGCACCTGTACTCAGTTTCATCTCCCTCTGTTGTGCTGCTTCCACCGCCTCTCCCTCTGCCTCTCCCTCTTCTCTGTTGAGGCCTAGATCTCCTCCCTGCCTCCGCACCTCCAGATGAACTTGCAGAGAGGGGAGTGGTGCCAGGGCCTGCAGTGGGGGTGGTTGAAGTGGAGTGGGGCCTTTGTCGAGTGGTGGATTTAGAACCATCAGACGGGGTAATTGACATAGCAGTGGGGGGTGAAGACCTTCACCGGCTGGGCGCTTACTGGGAAGGGTGGCCCCCAAACATCATCATACAAATGCTCTGCATCTTCCACTCTGTGGGGAATAAAATAAATGGATATTTTGTTGTAAGACACACAGAATTACTGTTGACTAATTACTGTTGACTGTAAAGTAAAAACACCAAGCCTAAATTTGATCTAGACAGTGACTCACAAAGATGGTGTAAAGCACACACAATGCAAACAGTAACACTTTGGAGACAAAGGTAGAGGTGAGAACCACAGAGAAAGTGAAAGGAAAAGGGGGATGTCTTCAGCATTTATAACCCCTCTGAATAAACAATGGCCATAAGAGTTTAGTGGCCTCTCCAGATTTACAAGGATGAAACTTAGAACAGCAAACAAATATGAAACATAGACAAGCACTACTTTGGAATTATATAACATTGAAATTACTTGTTACTTAGGCCTATGTAAACTAAATCCAAAGCACAAAAAGCAGACAACTTATAAAAACTGAAATACATCTAGTAAATTAGCTATGTAAAGCCATGGAAATAATTTACTTACAGATCTAAAAGTGGATCGAATCCTTCTAGAAAGCAATCTTCGTCGGCCGAGTCGAAATCCTCGTTGTCCAAATCGCTCCAATGATCCGAGTCCAACTCCAGAATTTTATTTAAAACTTCTATGTCGATATACTTATTCATAGCGCCTTCTTTTTAGGTTCCTGTTAGATATATTTATTTTAGTTACTTCACTTCGACATCCTTTTTATTTTCTTGAGAAGCCATTTTTTATGAAAAAGCGATTAAATATGTTTACAATGTAATGTGGCGTGCTTGGTACGTCTCGTCCTCTGAGCCAGGTAGCAATTGTTCGCATCACGCAAAAAAGGTTCTAGACCTTGCTTTGTCCCAACCAAGTAAACTGCATATCCCTTGAAAGCGTATCTCATTGGCTACAAGACTGTCACGTTGTCATAGTAGCCAATCTCCCGTGTAATGGATGCCTACAGCGCGTAAGCAGGGAACATATTTTTGATACGCAAATATAGTCACTCGGTAGACATTCGATGTTGCCATTAAGTCATACATCATCAGATAACATTGGCTGGATTTGTTTCTACCAACCTACAGATTAATTTGATACCCCCCCATGTAGTTATAGCTCAAAAACAGACCAAATCGAAGCATACCTTGTAAGATGTTTGGTGAAAACGTTGTGTAAAACACACATTTTGACTCTCGGGGCTGGTGATCAATAACAGTAGGTCAGTCAGACAAATAAGATATCCTAATGATCTGTGAAGCCCCAGATTTCGGTGTGTATCAACGCATTCCTTGTTTATTTCGTTCATGCTTCACAACGCTAACTGGCAGGTAGCCTAGTGGTTGGAGTGCTGGACTTGTAACCGAAAGGTTGCAAGATCGAATCCCCGAGCTGACAAGGTAAAGAAAAAAAAACTGTCGCTCTGCCCCTGAACAAGGCAGTTAAACCACTAGGCCGTCATTGAAAATAAGAATATGTTCTTAACTGACTTGACTAGTTAAATAAATAAATGTCAAAAATAGCGTAGCAGTCATCAACCCTTATAAATGTGTATGCCCATATATGGTATTAAGTCACACCAAAGATTTGAAGGTACAAGATACTCAGCTTTCCACAGACACCATACTTTTGCAGATAGGGGCTACCGTTCTCATACCAGACTGAATTGAAGAAAAAAGGATTTATACAAGGCCACCAAGTCAATCACCTTTGTGAAAAAATAATAGTGCTACTTACGTTTGAAGCTGAAGGTCAATATTAATTTCTGCAGTATTGAGAGAGATACCAGCAGTGCTCAAGATTATGTAGAAGGTAACCTGGAAACACATTGCATCCAAATGTTTCATAACATTCACCACGCGTGAGCCACACAATGACAGAATAATAAAAATACTGTGCATAGCCTACCTCTGAATCTCTCTTGAATGGATTCCCCAGTTCACACTCTGTTTGGGAGCCATTCTGATTGGCTAAACAGAGAACCGGTTTATCCCTCTGGAGAACAAGAACTCATTACAATGTTATTACTTGAAGGATAGCAAAAATTTGGCATGCTGAAATAAACCAGAGTCACTTCACTTACTGTCATTTTCTGAGAGCGGAAACCGGAGTATGAGAGAGCGTTGGGGAAAATCCCCACCAGCTTAGCCTCATGGGCATCATCCCCATTTCTGTTCTTCACTGTCACCTCCAGAGCAATGTCCTTCTGATCACTGAGGGATATCACTGGTAGCCCATTCTCCCTGGATAAAAACAAAACATTGCCTTATACCTCTTCCTCAGATTCATGGTTTTCTTTTCCAAATCTTATCATGAAAGTCCCAGAATGTATATGCACTAAGAATGTTTGTTCATACTCACATAGGTAATGGGGGAAATAGATCTTGGTTGAGCTCTTTGGAGCAGAATCTGTACTCCAGTTGTAAGCTACTCTGGCAAATATTATCCTTTCCGCATCCCTCCTTTAAGAAGTTCACCTGTAATGAAGCAAGATCAAGCTTATTTTCAATGCATCTGACAGTAAATCCATTCTAAACTTTACTGAATTCCAATCACTCTGAGACATTCAATGACATCATGAATCATGTGTAGCAGTTGGGAAATGATGGTTACCTCAGTGACGACCTTACTTGGCTGGGAGTTGTCAAGAATAGGCACAAGCTGGGGGAGAGAGTTCTGCCTCTTCTGACGCTTGGTACCCTGGATTCCCACTGACACCTCAATGGGAATACCACGCAGCTTGTCCCTAATGTTATCCTACAGACAGAGAAAACAATTATGTGCACCATTTCCCTTCTAGCTATCATTCTAGAATCCCAAGAGGGTTAGAAGAATACCAAATACTATACCTGCAGTTTGATATTTGTCTTAGTGCAAGCTCTTTTATGTTGTCCCCGTAGGTCCAGAGTTCCGGTCGATTGAAAGTCCTGGTCGGTGCGAGACTTGTTGAGGAAGAGGATCCTAGAGGGAAGCCCTTGCTTCCTGCGATCTGCTTCAGCCTCAAATGCATAGCGGATAGCTGTAAGGAAACATTCCAGAGCAACAGTATGTATTACGTAAGGACAAAGGGATTCAGGACTTTCAGGGCTATGACAAATTATGCCAATTGGGCTGAGGTGAAAGAAGAGAGAGGCTTCACTTACTTAGTTTTGGGCTGTAAGATACAGGGTTTGCTTTATAGGTGAAACATGCCTCCACGGTCAAGCTATAGACAACAAACGGATTTTAATTCAATTGTGTTAATAGGAAACAAATCTACAGAAGCGCAAAGATGTCAGACACATTTTCAAACATGAGTAGTCATCAAATCCCATCAACACCTTACCAGATGCTGTTGCCACAGGTTTTCTTTGTGAAGTCAATTTCCTTTGGAGTAATTTTGACATCCTTCTTAATGCTAATAATTGGCCTTGCCCTAAAAAAAAAGAGTTGTTACGTGAGTTGTTACTGTATGTGTTATCGTGAAATGTATTTGTGAGGTCGTAACTGGATTGTTGTAAATAGCCTAACAAGATCATTACCTGTAAACGAGAACTGTATCTGAGAGAGACCCAATAGCTATATCAGGATAGGAATTCTTATCTAAATCCATATTCCCAGCCAGAGAATATCCAAATAATCTGATGTTGTTGGGCATTCCCTCAAGGATCTAAAATGACAAATAAATCAATAAGTGAAAATGGGATGCAGCAGTGATGTCGTTCCACTACGTCAACAAGCATATCCTTCGACCAATAAAACACAGCATAACCAACCTGTGCAGGCTTGGTGTTGATTCCATTAGCAGAACCATGGTAAATGTACACTTTTCCTGCCCCGGCATCAGCGTAGGGAGCTCCAACAGCAATGTCTGTAAAAGAGAAGCCATTTAACTATGGAATGTTATGACACAAACACAGAAAGGTCAGAAATAAGTACAGACGCCAGGTTCCCACCTTGATAGGAGTCCTGATTGATGTCACCGATGTTCTCCACTGCCAGCCCAAACATTGAGTCTTTGGTTCCATTGAGGCGGATTGGGGTGATCTTGTCCCACTTTCCTGCCTGGTTGATGTAGACATAAACAGCTCCTCCAAAGTCTCCCTCTTTCATGAAGAACTGAGGGGCTCCCACAACAATATCCTGCCACCTGGGATGCAAAAAGTAAAGACCAAATGTGAAACATAAGTTACAATATCCATGTAGGTTTGATGACATAATGCAGGGTTCCCCAATAGGCGGGTTATTTTATACTTAACAAAAATATAAACGCAACAATTTCAAAGATTTTACTTAGTTACAGTTCATATAAGGAAATCAGTCAAATGTGGATTTCACATGACTGGGCAGGGGTGCAGCCAGGCCCACCCACTGGGGAGCCAGGCCCAGCCAATCAGAATGAGTTTTCCCCACAAAAGGGCTTTATTACATACAGAAAAACTCCTCAGTTTCACCAGCTGTCCGTGTCGCTGGTCTCAGATGATCCCACAGGTGAAGAAGCCGGATGTGGATGTCCTGGGCTGGCATGGTTACACGTGTGCTGCGGTAGTGAGGCTGATTGGACGTACTGCTAAATCCTCAAAAACAACGTTGGAGGCGGCTTATGGTAGAGAAATGAACATTAAATTCTCTGGCAACAGCTCTGGTGGAGAACCCTGCAGTTAGCCAGCCAATTGCATGCTCCCTCAAAACTTGAGACATCTGTTGCATTGTGTTGTGTGATAAAACTGCAAATTTTAGAGTGGCCTTTTATTGTCCCCAACACAGGGTGCACCTGAGCAATGATCATGCTGTTTTATCAGCTTCTTGATATGCCTCACCTGTCAGGTGGATGGATTATCTTGTCAAAGGAGAAATGCTCACTAACAGGGATGTACACAAATTTGTGCACAAACTTTTAGAGATTTTTTGTTGTTGTTGCGCGTATAGTAACATTTCTGGGATATTTTATTTCAGCTCATAAAACATGGCACCAACACTTTACATGTTGCGTTTACATTTTTGTTCAGTATATTTGGCCCCACAAGTTTTCTGAGTAAAAAATAAAAAGTTTTGGGGGGGATATAATTTTCCTAAAATCACCAGGAAATCATCTCAAAGTAATTTTAATTCAGGAAATCTGCTCCCAAGTATTCACACTGTGATCGTATCCCAATTAGAGCCCTGCACAGGCATGAATTTTAAACCCGAGCCCTACCCATGCCCACAATGTTCATGCCCTACCCTACCCAGGCCGATTGTTTCTGCCAAATTTAACGCTCGGCCCGGCCCGGAACCAGAAATAACTTCCTCCATTAGTAAATCCATTAGCTGCTCCTCTCTGTGTGTCACTCACTCCCTGCACACTGCTCACTCTGCATGCACTCTGCTCATGGCGGCTCTGGGTCTGTAAGTACCCATAGCAACGGCTCCGCTTGGGCTGCTCTGCTCAATGATGAGACATGAAAGCAGTTAGCTGTTAGCTACTTTTCATCACTGTAAACTCCGACAAAACTCAAGGAACATTATAATTTTCGGTGAAATCTCTCCCATCTTACATTTGACGAGGTTGAAGGACTTCTACGACGCAGCAGGGCACGAGCAAATGGCTCAGCTTCAAAATGTTAGTGATCAATTTAGTGATACCCAAGCCCTGCCCATATCCTAGTTATCTATGAAAAAACAGGCCCTACATGGCACTAACCCAATGTATAATGTCGGGGCCGTCAGACTCAGCTTGGGTAGCAGAGCTCTAATCCCAATGTAATCAAGGTTTGAAATGATTCTGTTTATGCCAAATACTGTATCTGTTTGGGATTCTTGAAGTGAATTTGCAGTGTACAAATTATTTATAACTAAGTTCCAGCCCCCCAACCATCCGCTCAAGGAAAAATGGGCCCACGGCTGAATGTAATTGGGGACCCCTGACATAATGTATGGATAAGCCAAAACTGGAAAAGCAGAAGTCAACTTGTGTCACATACCCATCTCCATTCAGGTCGACCACAGCTACATCATATCCAAAAGAAGATGCCAGTCCAGGCCCTTCTAGAATGTACTCTGGGGAGAGTCTTGCGGACGCTTCATTCTCTTTTCTCAACAGGACCACAGCCCCACAGTGATTGGCTCGCGGTGCCCCAGACACAATGGTCAGGCCACGCCCCTTGGTGATGCTATGCCCAGAATCAATGGAAAACCCTGCAACATGAAATAAGAGGAATCTATGTATATATCTTATACTATGCATAATTCAGAGCATTCATCTTTCATGAATAAATGAGTGAATTTTGGATGTAAAGAAAAACACAAGATGTGAAATATAGTAGTCATGTCATCTTGAAGCAACCAAGAAAACATATGTTGATATACATCTAAGTATCCCAGTAAAAACTGCAGTACATTCAAACATTACGTTGAAATAATTACATGGTAAAAATTCAGATTATAAACCATTCACAAGTTAGTGACCATGTAGATGGAATGGTTAAGAGAGTATGTTTTAGCCACCTCGGAAGTCACAAACCTAAGAAACTATTGGTCGTCACATCCAGACTTTTCTCAGGGCTGACCTGTAGAGAAGGCGACTTATACAGAAACTGATCAGCGTTGGCAGCAGACAAACTGGTCATGAACAGGATGCCTAAGCACAGAAAACACATAGTTCCCGCAGTCCAGGTTCAGACCTACTGTACCCACCTAAATAGCTGTTAGCAGGCACAGGCACCAGGTCAGGATCCAAGCGGTTCTCATCTCCAACTTCATAAGGCCCATCATCATAAAATCCCCTTTCCAACAAAGTGTTGTTCTTTTGCTCTACACGTACTATGCCTAGAGTGGTTGAGAGTGAGGGGTGAAAATGTCAACGGAATGGTGCTGGCTTAAATATGCTCAACAAAACAATATGAAATCTTCAACAATAATGACACAAGCAAAATGTAACTGGGTGAATTTCTTTTTTACAGGTGAAAATACAATTGTTTTGAAGGGCAATCCATGGTTGGACTTCTGAACTAATGAAATGTACCCATTCATTCTCGAAGAATGACTTATAAATGGCTCCTGAGCTTAGCTCAACTGTCGTACCCCATCAGAACCCAAAATATAAGCTTGTTCAATGTTTGTAAACAAAGTAAATGTAAACACACACTGCATAGCCTAAAAACATGGTTAAAACTTGAATTGTGAAATCATAGATGGTCAGTCCTTGCATCGATAGCTCTGTCTTTGAATTTGAGGGTGGTTACATTTATCCAGCCCCATCCCCCGCTTTTTACAGAAACAGTGGTCGGAAGAATGTTTGGTCATTGTTTCAACTGCTGATCGACACTTTAAAGCACAGTAAGGAAATGTCTGATGAAGTATGTTGCAAAGCCTTTCCTTACCTCTAGAGGGCATGTGAATCACAATATACTGCACAGCTCATTCTGCAGAGATTTAAATCTATATATTGTACATCCACTGATTTTGATCGATTGAAATAAATAGGTTTTGATAACTTACATTTACTTTTCACATTGTACATTTTTTGTCATTTAGCAGATGTTCTCATCCAGAGCGACTTACAATGGCAACTTAATTGCATACCTTATGAACAGACACCCACCTTTCCAGTTGTAGGCCCCAGGCGCTCCAAACACCACGTAATGGTAGTCCTTGGTGAAAGTGGCAGCCAGACCCTGCTGACAGGAGCCAAACCTCTCATGGCCTCTGGCTCTCCCCTCACAGAACCTCCAGTTCCCTCCATCTTCATCAGAGGATGCATCAATAGTGAGGTCCTGACTCAGGATGTAGCAGCGACCTGTGATGTCACGGGACTCCTGAGCAGTGTCCACAAACAGACGTCTCTGATAGCGGTGAGCACAGGTCTGCAATGACGAGACAGCGGAATCAGCATGCAAGGCAGATCCTTAGCTGATGATACTGTAGATCTGACGCAACGTTCTGCACGACAGATATACAAAGCACTATGAACCTGGCTAGTAACACAGCAATGCACAGTATTCTCTGACACCGACTTACCACAATCTTCCCTCCGGGGCCCTGGCTGTTAACTGTCACCCCCATCCACTGGTTCTCCTTGTTCTCAACTCTCACATCCTCTGTGGGAATTTATGTTGATTCTCGCTTTAGAATGAATTTTACTTACAGTATATTGTGGTTAATAAAGCATAATGTTCAACCATATGTTGTGTAAGAAAGAGAAACAGAGAGAACCAGATTTGAGTAACACCTCACCTTCATTGTCAAAATCGATGCGGTCACAGTCATCGGATTCGGTGGTGATGTCACAACTGTACAGGCCACCGGTTATGTTGGCTCTCTGGTTAGCCAGTGCTTTGGCTCTTGGTGCTCCAATCAACAGTCTGCAAAAAACATTTTTTTTTTCCAATTACTGTCTCTTTAAGATATTCATGGTCTATAGATGAATGTACTGTGACAATAGCAGATGTCAGAGATGTTTGGTAATCCTATACTGCAGCTGTCATATTCAATAATTCATATTGACCAAAGCGGTCAGTTTAGTAACCCAGAACTGGCCTGGATAACAGACACCATGTCAAACTGGCAAATATAGCACATGCCAACTACTTAATATTCAAACTGCCAGCAATCATAGTACTGTCTCATAGACTTGAAGAAATTGTGAACATGCCATTTGAGATGTGCCACAATTAAAATATGTTTTTTTGTATTTCATCTGGCTGTCAGTTAATGTCCTCAGAATAATTATTTTTGTGAACTTCTCATGTTCTGTCTCTGTAGTACAGTAGTCTACTGTGCTGTACAACTAGCACTAGGCAGAGAAACAGTATGATCTCATTTGGAGTATATTCAATCATATGATTGTCCTGTACAACATTAGTTCACTGACCACAACATATCCAAATCAGTGCCTAAGAGAATCTTAACAACCGCAGGGTACAATATCCTGCATGAATACGTTTTAGGGTTGAATAACTTGTAGAGCCATTTATTTATGCCCTATATTTATGCACAATACTTTATAAGAGCTGTGACTGACTGATTTTGCAATTAAATGTAATAGCTTAGGAGGGTTTTTAGGAATTGGCTGTACTTGGCACTTCACTAAATAAAAAAAGCATCCCTGTTAGGCTAACACTATAACAAGGGGAACAAACAGAACTACCACAGTGAGAGACAAACACTTCAGCAGGACCTCTCTGGGTCATACTTTCCAGCCTGGACAGTGAGTGAGAGCCACAGCCACATACTAAGGAACACTGAAAACATGATCAGATGCATCAATGAGAATGGCTAACAATACCGAAGCCTCCCACCATTAGCTCTGACAAATTGAAAACCCTAGTCATTGGCGACTCCATTACCCGCAGTATTAGACTTAAAAATAATCATCCAGCGATCATACACTGTTTACCAGGGGGCAGGGCTACCGACGTTAAGGCTACGCTGAAGATGGTGCTGGCTAAGGCTAAAAGAGTGTAGAGAGTATAGGAATTTTGTTATCCACGTCGGCACCAACAATGTTCGGATGAAACAGTCAGAGGTCACCAAGCACAACATAGCTTCAGCGTGTAAATCAGCTAGAAAGATGTGTCAGCATTGAGTAATTGTCTCTGGCCCCCTCCCAGTTAGGGGGAGTGATGAGCTCTACAGCAGTGTCTCACAACTCAATTGCTGGTTGAAAACTGTTTTCTGCCCCTCCCAAAAGATAGAATTTGTAGATAAGTGGCCCTATTTCTGAGACGCACCCACAAACAGGACCAAGCCTGGCCTGCTGAGGAGTGACGGACTCCATCCTAGCTGGAGGGGTGCTCTCATCTTATCTGTGAACATAGACAGGGCTCTAACTCCCCTAGCTCCACAATGAGATAGGGTGCAGACCAGGCAGCATGCTATTAGCCAGCCTGCCAGCTTAGTGGAGTCTGCCACTAGCACAGTCATTGTAGTCAGCTCAGCTATCCCCATTGAGACGGGGGCTGTGCCTCGATCTAGGTTGGGAAAAACTAAACATGGCGGTGTTCGCCTTAGCAATCTCACTAGGATAAGGACCTCCTCCATTCCTGCCATTATTGAAAGAGATTTTGATATCTCACATCTCAAAATAGGGCTACTTAATGTTAGATCCCTCACTTCCAAGGCAGTGAACTAATCACTGATCATAATCGTGATGCGATTGGCCTGACTGAAACATGGCTTAAGCCTGATAAATTCACTGTGTTAAATGAGGCCTCTCCTCCTGGTTACACTGGTGACCATTGCACAGTGTTGCTAACATTTACGATACCAAATTTCAATTTACAAAAACTAAAATTACTGTGTTTTCGTATTTTGAGCTTCTAGTCATGAAATCTATGCAGCCTACTCAATCACTTTTTATAGCTACTGTTTACAGGCCTCCTGGGCCGTATACAGCATTCCTCACCGAGTTCCCTGAATTCCTATCTGACCTTGTAGTCATGGCAGATAATATTCTAATTTTTTTATTTAATATTCACATGGAGAAGTCCACAGACCCACTCCAAAAGGCTTTCGGATCCATCATCGACTCAGTGGGTTTTGTCCAACATGTCTCCGGACCTACTCACTGCCACGGTCATACTCTGGACCTAGTTCTGTCCCGCAAAATAAATATTGTGGATCTTAATGTTTTTCCTCATAATCCTGGACTATCGGACCACCATTTTATTACGTTTGCAATCACAAAAAATGATCTGCTCAGACCCCAACCAAGGATCATCAAAAGCCATGCTATAAATTCTCAGACAACCCAAAGATTCCTAGATGCCCTTCAAGACTCCCTCCACCTACCCAAGGACGTCAGAGTACAACAATCAGTTAACCACCTAACTGAGGAACTTAATTGGTGCGGCAGGGTAGCCTAGTGGTTAGAGAGTTGGGCTAGTAACCGAAAAGTTGCAAGTTCAAATCCCTGAGCTTACAAGGTATAAATCTGTCGTTCTGCCCCTGAAGAAGGCTTATTCTTGAAAATAAGAATTTGTTCTTAACTGACTTGCCTAGTTAAATAAAGGTAAAAAAATAAATATATATATTTTTTGCATTGCGTAACACCATAGATGCAGTCGCACCCCTAAAAACAAAAAACATTTGTCATAAGAAACTACCTCCCTGGTATACAGAAAATACCTGAGCTCTGAAGCAAACTTCCAGAAAATTGGAACGGAAATTGTGCTACACCAAACTGGAAGTCTTTCGACTAGCTTGGAAAGACAGTACCGTGCAGTATCGAAGAGCCCTCACTGCTGCTCGATCATTCTATTTTTCCAACTTAGTCTCCTCAATTAAGAACAATCCCAAATTTGTTTTTAATACTGTCGCTGTAACGACCTGGGTGTCGGGGAGGTGCGAAGTCAGACGCAGGAACAGCAGAGCTTCAATATGTTGAGTCTTTAATACCCAACTGGCAAACGAAATGTCCAACACGGACGTACTGGGTGTCATACACACCGGTCCAACGACACGACAAACAAACCCAGTCCACAATAATAATCTCCACTCCCGAAATCCAAAAAGCTACAATGTAACAATCCCGCACAAAGAAGCGTACGGGCTGGCTGACTAATAAAGCCACACTAATAAACAATTAACTAAACACAGGTGATACAAATCAACACATAAGGAGGGGGAGGAAAAAGAGTCAGTGGCAGCTAGTAGGCCGGTGACGACGACCGCCGAGCGCCACCCGAACGGGAAGGAGAGCCTGCCTCGGTTGAAGTCGTGTCAGTACCCCCCCTCTGACGCGCGGCTCCCGCAGCGCGCCGACACCGGCCTCGAGGTCGACCCGGAGGACGAGGCGCGGGGCGATCCGGATGGAGGCGATGGAAATCCCTTAACATAGATGGATCCAAAATGTCCTCCACCGGTACCCAGCACCTCTCCTCCGGACCGTACCCCTCCCAGTCCACGAGGTACTGCAGGCCCCTCACCCGGCGTCTCGAGTCCAGAATGGCCCGTATCGTGTACGCCGGGGACCCCTCGATGTCCAGAGGGGGGGAGGGACCTCCGGCACCTCACCGTCCTGCATGGGACCAGCTACCACCGGCCTGAGGAGAGACACATGAAACGAGGGGTTAATACGATAATAGGAAGGGAGTTTTAATCGATAACACACCTCATTTATTCTCCTCAGGACTTTGAAGGGCCCTACACACTGCGGCCTCAGCTTCCGGCAGGGCAAGCGGAGGGGTAGGTTTCGGGTCGAGAGCCAGACCCTTTCCCCCGGTACAAACACGGGAGCCTCACTGCGGTGGCGGTCAGCGCTCCTCTTCTGCCTCCTAGTAGCTTGTTGAAGGGACTCCTGGACGGCCCTCCAGGTCTCTTTGGAGCGCTGTACCCACTCCTCCACCGCAGGAGCCTCGGTCTGGCTCGGATGCCATGGTGCCAGGACCGGCTGGTACCCCAACACACACTGAAAGGGGGACACATTAGTAGAGGAGTGGCGTAGTGAGTTCTGGGCCATCTCGGCCCAGGGAATGTATCTCGCCCACTCCCCTGGCCGGTCCTGGCAATAGGACCGCAGAAACCTACCCACCTCCTGGTTCACTCTCTCCACCTGCCCATTACTCTCGGGGTGAAAACCGGAAGTCAAGCTGACCGTGACCCCCAGACGCTCCATGAACGCCCTCCATACTCGGGACGTGAACTGGGGGCCCCGATCAGAAACGATGTCCTCCGGCACCCCGTAGTGCCGGAAGACGTGAGTGAATAAGGCCTCCGCAGTCTGTAGGGCAGTAGGGATACCGGGCAACGGGAGGAGACGGCAGGACTTAGAAAACCGATCCACAATTACCAGAACCGTAGTGTTTCCCTGAGAAGGGGGGAGATCGGTCAGGAAGTCCACGGACAGATGAGACCATGGCCGTTGTGGAACGGGGAGGGGTTGCAACTTCCCTCTAGGAAGGTGCCTAGGAGCCTTACTCTGAACGCATACCGAACAGGAGGAGACATAAACCCTAACGTCCCGAGCTAAGGTAGGCCACCAATACCTTCCCCGAAGGCTCCCCACTGTCCTCGTCACCCCAGGGTGACCCGAGGAGGGTAGGACATGAGCCCACCGAATCAGTCGGTCCCGAACACCAAGCGGTACGTACTTACGGCCCGCCGGGCACTGAGGAGGCGCGGGTTCCGCCCGTAACGCCCGCTCGATGTCCGAGTCCACCTCCCATACCACTGGCGCTATCAGCCTCGAGGCGGGGATGATGGGAGTGGGCTCGGTGGTCCTCTCCTCCGTGTCGTAAAGGCGAGACAGTGCGTCAGCCTTTACGTTTTGGGAGCCGGGTCTGTAGGACAACGTGAACCTAAACCGGGTGAAAAACATGGCCCACCTTGCCTGACGCGGGTTCAGTCTCCGAGCTGCCCGAATATACTCCAGATTCTGGTGGTCGGTCCAGATGAGAAAGGGGTGCTTAGCCCCCTCAAGCCAGTGTCTCCACACCTTCAGAGCCCTGACCACCGCTAACAACTCCCGATCCCCCACATCATAGTTACGCTCCGCTGCACTGAGCTTACTAGAGAAGAAAGCGCAGGGGCGGAGTTTTGGTGGCGTACCCGAGCGCTGTGATAGCACGGCACCCACCCCAGCCTCGGACGCGTCCACCTCCACTATGAATGCTAAAGAGGGATCCGGATGCGCCAACACGGGAGCATCCGTGAACAGAGCCTTCAACCTGTTGAAAGCTCCGTCCGCCGTCGCTGACCACCGCAACCGCACCGGGCCCCCCTTTAGCAGTGAGGTAATGGGAGCCGCTACCTGACCAAAACCCCGGATAAATCTCCGGTAGTAGTTGGCAAAACCCAAAAACCGCTGCACCTCTTTCACCGTGGTTGGAGTCGGCCAATTACGCACGGCCTTTATGCGGTCACTCTCCACCACCACCCCCGAGGTGGAAATGCGATAACCCAGGAAGGAGACGGCTTGTTTGGAGAACACACACTTCTCAGCCTTGACGTATAGGTCATGCTCCAGCAGTCTGCCAAGCACTTTGCGCACCAGAGATACATGCGCGGCTTGAGTAGTTGAGTAGATCAGAATGTCATCGATATACACAACTACCCCCTGCACGTGCAGGTCCCTGAGAATGTCGTCTACAAAGGATTGGAAAACAGCTGGAGCATTCTTTAACCCATACGGCATGACGCAGTACTCATAGTGGCCCGATGTGGTACTAAATGCGGTTTTCCACTCGTCTCCCTCCCGAATACGCACCAGACTGTACGCGCTCCTGAGGTCCAGTTTTGTAAAGAACTGCGCTCCGTGAAATGATTCCACCGCCGAAGCGATGAGAGGTAGTGGGTAACTAAACCCCACTGTGATGGCATTTAGACCTCTATAATCAATACACGGACGCAAACCTCCCTCCTTTTTCTTCACAAAAAAGAAACTCGAGGAGACGGGTGAGATGGAGGGCCGAATGTACCCCTGTCCCAGAGACTCCGCGACATATGTCTCCATAGCCAACGTCTCCTCTTGGGACAAAGGGTACACGTGACTCTTGGGAAGCGCAGCGTTAACCTGGAGATCTATCGCACAATCCCTACCCGGTCGATGTGGTGGTAATTTCGTCGCTTTCTTTTTACAGAAAGCGATTGCCAAATCGGCATACTCGGGGGGAATGCGCACCGTGGAACCCTGGTCTGGACTCTCCACCGACGTGGCACCAATGGAAACTCCCAGACACCTTCCAGAACACTCCTCTGACCACCCCTGGAGAACCCCCTGTCTCCACGAAATATTGGGATTGTGCCGGGCCAACCAGGGAATACCCAGCACCACTGGAAACGCAGGCGAATCAATAATAAAGAGACTGATACGTTCCCTATGATTCCCCTGCGTCACCATGTCCAGGGGAACTGTGGCCTCCCTGATCACCCCTGACCCTAATGGCCGGCTATCTAGGGAGTGCACGGGAAAGGGAGAATCTATCGGCACCAGCGGAACGCCCAACTCTCGGGCGAGTCCGCGATCCATAAAGTTCCCAGCTGCACCTGAATCGACTAGTGCCCTATGCTGGGAAGAGGGGGAAAAATAAAGGAAAAAAATTGAGACAAACATGTGACCAACAGGGGGTTCTGAGTGAGTTTGGTGCTGACTCACCTGGGGTGATCGAGAAGCGTTCCGCCTGACATCTCGACTCCCAGACAGACCCCCCCAGCACCGATCGGCCGTGTGTCCTCTCCGACCACAGCTGGTGCAGGGGAGGCCTCCTCCTCCGGTACCCCTAGGCGCGGCCCCTCCCAACTCCATTGGGATGGGAGCCGGGGCGCTGGGTGGTGGAACGCACAGGACCCTCTCCGAACGCCCGCGGGCAGCCAGCAGATTGTCCAGTCGGATGGACATGTCGATAAGCTCATCCAAAGAAAGAGCGATGTCCCGACACGCTAGCTCCCTGCGGACGTCCTCCCGGAGACTACACCGGTAGTGGTCAATAAGGGCCCTGTCGTTCCACCCTGATCCCGCGGCCAAGGTCCGGAACTCCAGCGCGAAATCCTGTGCGCTCCTCTTCTCCTGCCTAAGATGAAACAGTCTCTCACCCGCCGCTCGGCCCTCTGGGGGGTGGTCGAACACGGCACGAAAACGACGGGTAAACTCCGGGTAGTGCTCCTTCGCTGAGTCCGGGCCATTCCAGACTGCGTTGGCCCACTCCAGAGCACGACCCGTTAGGCAGGAGACGAGGACACTCACCCTCTCCGCTCCCGAGGGAGTGGGGCGAACAGTGGCCAGGTATAGCTCCAGCTGGAGTAAAAACCCCTGGCACCCTGCCGCCGCTCCATCATAATCCCTCGGGAGCGTAAGACGGAGCGCGCTGGAGCCGGGGGATGGAGAGTCCTGAGGAGGGGGAGCCGAAGGTGGAGAGAGGAGCCCACTCCTCTCCCATCGCTCCATTCTCTCCATCATCTGGTCCATGGCTGATCCGATCCGATGGAGGACGGTGGTGTGGTGGAGAACCCGTTCCTCCATCGATGGGAGAGGGTTGGCTGCTGCTCCTGCTGACTCCATGGTTGGTGCGGGATTCTGTAACGACCTGGGTGTCGGGGAGGTGCGAAGTCAGACGCAGGAACAGCAGAGCTTCAATATGTTGAGTCTTTAATACCCAACTGGCAAACGAAATGTCCAACACGGACGTACTGGGTGTCATACACACCGGTCCAACGACACGACAAACAAACCCAGTCCACAATAATAATCTCCACTCCCGAAATCCAAAAAGCTACAATGTAACAATCCCGCACAAAGAAGCGTACGGGCTGGCTGACTAATAAAGCCACACTAATAAACAATTAACTAAACACAGGTGATACAAATCAACACATAAGGAGGGGGAGGAAAAAGAGTCAGTGGCAGCTAGTAGGCCGGTGACGACGACCGCCGAGCGCCACCCGAACGGGAAGGAGAGCCTGCCTCGGTTGAAGTCGTACAGTCGCAAAGCTAACTAAAAAGCAGCATTCCCCAAGAGAGGATGGCTTTCACTTCAGCAGTGAAAAATGAATTAACCTCTTTGACAAAAAGATCATGATCATTAGAAAGCAAATTACAGACTCTTCTTTAAATCTGCGTATTTCTCCAAAGCTCAGTTGTCCTGAGTCTGCACAACACTGCCAGGACCTAGGATCAAAGGAGACACTCAAGTTTTTTAATACTATATCTCTTGACACATTGATGAAAATAGTCATGGCATTTAAACCTTCAAGCTGCATACTGAACCCTATTCCAACTAAACTACTCAAAGAGCTGCTTCCTGTGCTTGGCCCTCCTATGTTGAACATAATAAACAGCTCCCTATCCACCAGATGTGTACCAAACTCACTAAAAGTGGCAGTAATAAAGTCTCTCTTGAAAAAGCCAAACCTTGACCCAGAAAATATAAAAAAACTAAAATCGGCCTATAACACATCTTCCATTCCACTCAAAAAAAAATAAAAAAGCTGTTGCGCAGAAACTCACTGCCTTCCAGAAGACAAACAATGTATACGAAATGCTTCAGTCTGGTTTTAGACCCCATCATAGCACTGAGACTGCACTCGTGAAGGTGGTAAATGACCTTTTAATGGCGTCAGACCAAGGCTCTGCATCTGTCCTCATGCTCCTAGACCTTAGTGCTGCTTTTGATACCAATGATCACCACTTTCTTTTGGAGAGATTGGAAACCCAAATTGGTCTACACGGACAAGTTCTGAACTGGTTTCCATCTTATCCGTCAGTCTGTCTCTGTGGATGGTTTGGCCAGTGACAAATCAACTGTAAATTTCAGTGTTCCTCAAGGTTCCGTTTTAGGACCACTATTGTTTTCACTATATATTTTACCTCTTGGCGATGTCATTTGGAAACATAATTTTAAGTTTCACTGCTATGCGGACGATACATAGGCGTACATTTCGATGAAACATGGTGAAGCCCCAAAATTGCCGTCCCTGGAAGCCTGTGTTTCAGACATAAGGAAGTGGATGGCAGCAAATGTTTCACTTTTAAACTCGGACAAAACAGAGATGCTAGTTCTAGGTCTTCTGAGATCTTCTGTTGGATCTGACAATTAATCTTCATCTCAAATAAAACTGAAGGACCTCGGCGTTACTCTGGACCCTGATCTCTCTTTTGATGACCATATCATGACTGTTTCAAGGACAGCTTTTTTCCATCTACGAAACATTGCAAAAATCTGAAACTTTCTGTCCAAAAATGATGCATAAAAATGTATCCATGCTTTTGTCACTTCTAAATTAGTGAAATTTACTGAAATGCTCTACTTCCGGCTACCTGGATGAAGCACTAAATAAACTTCAAGGTTTTACTGCTAACCTACAAAGCATTGCATGGGCTTCCTCCTACCTATCTTTACGATTTGGTACTGCCGTACATACCTACATGTACGCTACGGTCACAAGACGCAGGCCTCCTTATTGTCCCTAGAATTTCTAAGCAAACAGCTAGAGGCAGGGCTTTCTCCCATAGAGCTCAATTTTTATGGAATGGTCTGCCTAGCCATGTGAGAGAAGTCTTTATTGAAGACTCATCTATTCAGTAGGTCCTATGATTGAATGTAGTCTGGCCCAGGGGTGTGAAGGTGAATGGAAAGGCACTGGAGTGACGGACCGCCCTTGCTGTCTCTGCCTGGCCGGTTTCTCTCTCTCTCCACTGGGATTCTCTGCTTCTAACCCTATTACAGGGGCTGAGTCACTGGCTTACTGGTGCTCTTACATGCCGTCCCTAGGAGGGGTGCATCACTTGAGTGGGTTGAGTCACTGACGTGATCTTCCTGTCTGGGTTGGCGCCCTCCCTCGGGTTCGTGCCGTGTGGGAGATCTCGTGGGCTATACTCTGCCTTATCTCAAATCAAATCATAGTTTATTTGTCACGTGCGCCGACTACAACAGGTGTAGAACCTTACAGTGAAATGCTTACTTACAGGCTCTAACCAATAGTGCAAAAAGGTATTAGGTGAACAATAAGTAAGTAAAGAAATATAAACAACAGTAAAAAGACAGTGACAAACTGGGTAGTAAGTTGGTGGTTGAAGATATCCCTCTAGTGGTGTGGGGGCTGTGCTTTGGCAAAGTTGGTGGGGTATATATCCTGCCTGGTTGGCCCTGTCTGGAGGTATTGTCAGATGGGGCCATAGTGTCTCCCAACCCCTCCTGTCTCAGCCTCCAGTAATTATGCTGCAATAGTTTATGTGTCGGGGGGCTAGGGTCAGTCTGTTATATCTAGAGTATTTCTCCTGTCTTATCCGGTGTCCTGTGTGAATTTAAGTGTACGCTGTGTATGCTCTCTCTCTCTCTCAGAGGACCTGAGCCCTAGGACCATGCCTCAGGACTACCTGGCCTGATGGCTCCATGCTGTCCCCACTCCACCTGGTCGTACTGCTGCTCCAGTTTCAAATGTTCTGCCTGGGGCTATGGAACCCTGACCTGTTCACCGGACGTGCTACCTTGTCTCGGGCCTGCTGTTTTCGACTCTCTCGCTCTCTCTACCGTACCTGCTGTCTCTAACTCTGAATGATCAGCTATGAAAAGCCAACTGACATTTACTCCTGAGGTATTGACCTGTTGCACCCTCAACCACTGTGATTATTATTATTTGACCCTGCTGGTCATCTATGAACCTTTGAACATCTTGGCCATGTACTGTTATAATCTCCACCCAGCACAGCCAGAAGAGGACTGGCCACTCCTCAGAGCCTGGTTCCTCCCTAGGTTTCTTCCTAGATTTCTGCCTTTCTAGAGAGTTTTTCCTAGCCACCATGCTTCTACATCTGCATTGCTTGCTGTTTGTGGGTTTTAGGCTGGGTTTCTGTATAGAACTTTGTGACATCGGCTGATGTAAAAAGGGCTTTATAAATACATTTGATTCTATTGCATATCTGGGTAACAATATTACATATTGTGCAGCATGTTTGTTGTGTTACATAGATTAAGTAGTATTGTAATGCTATTAGGGAACTATATTGGGGACATAATAGAGTGATAACTGTCCATACACTACAAGTGCTATGTTTAACCGCTTAGGGAGTTTCCACAAAGGGGGGCAGGGAATCCTCTCCACCTTCTTCCTCCACTCTGCATGATTCCACAAGCTATTCCGTGAACCACCTATTGATTCTTTGGATAGGGTCATGGACCTTCATTTACCAAACAAGGACTCCCAAGAGGAAGCTTGTTGGGAAAGGGGAAGATCGAAGCCCAAATTATGTCCCCTCTATCAACAGCCAGTGAAATGTAAATGACAGCTCAGTCAAAACAAAGATGTTAACTACAACTTCACAGAACGACTGAGCTGTCAGTTCGAAGCGCAGTTCAAGATAGTTGAGGGCTTTCAAAATCACTATTTATTCCAATGTTACTCTTGCACATCACACTCTCACTTAAAGCCTGGGGAAACCAACTCCATAGAGCTGCATTAGAGTGGGAAACAACACACAGGGATTTGTATCTGCAAGTAAAGGTTCTCAGCAGTGCTCCCCATTGATACAGTTGAAGTCGGACGTTTACATACACTTAGGTTGGAGTCATTAAAACTCATTTTTCAACCACTCCACAAATGTCTTTTTAACAAACTAGAGTTTTGGCAAGTTGGTTAGGACATCTACTTTGTGCATGACACAAGTAATTTTCCAACAATTGTTTATTTCACTCATAATTCACTGTATCACAATTCCAGTGGGTCAGAAGTTTACATACAGTAAGTTGACTGTGCCTTTAAACAGCTTAGAAAATTCCAGAAAATTATGTCATGGCTTTAGAAGCTTCTGATAGGCTAATTGACATCATTTGAGTCAATTGGAGGTGTATCCATGGATGTATTTCAAGGCCTACCTTCAAACTCAGTGCCTCTTTACTTGACATCATGGGAAAATCAAAAGAAATCAGCCAAGACCTGAGAAAAAAAAAATTGTAGACCTCCACAAGTCTGGATCATCCTTGGAAGCAATTTCCAAATGCCTGAAGGTACCACGTTCACCTGTACAAAAATAGTACGCAAGTATAATCACCATGGGACCACGCAGCTGTGATACCGCTCAGGAAGGAGACACGTTCTGTCTCCTAGAGATGAATGTACTTCGGTGCAAAAAGTGCAAATCAATCCCAGAACAACAGCAACGGACCTTGTGAAGATGCTGGAGGAAACAAGTACAAAATTATCTATATCCACAGTAAAACGAGAACTATATCGACATAACCTGAAAGGCCTCTCAGCAAGGAAGAAGTCACTGCTCCAAAACCGCCATAAAAAAGCCAGACTACAGTTTGAAACTGCACATGGGGACAAAGATCGTATTTTTTGGAGAAATGTCCTCTGGTTTGATGAAACAAAAATTGAACTTTTGGCCATAATGATCATCGTTATGTTTGGAGGAAAAAGGGGGAGGCTTGCAAGCCGAAAAACACCATTCCAACCGTGAAGCACGGTGGTGGCAGCATCATGTTGTGGGAGTGCTTTGCTGCAGGAGGGACTGGTGCACTTCAAAATAGATGGCATCACGTGGAGGGAAAATTATATGGATATACTGAAGCAACATCTCAAGACATCAGTAAGGAAGTTAAAGCTTGGTCGAAAATGGGTCTTCCAAATGGACAATGACCCCAAGCATACTTCCAAAGTTGTGGCAAAATGGCTTAAGGACAACAAAGTCAAGGTATTGGAGTGGCCATCACAAAGCCCTGACCTCAATTCCATAGAAAATTTGTGGGCAGAACTGAAAAAGTGTGTGCGAGCAAGGAGGCCTACAAACCTGACTCAGTTACACCAGCTCTGTCAGGAGGAATGGGCCAAAATTCACCCATTTTATTGTGGGAAGCTTGTGGAAGGCTACCTGAAACATTTGACCCAAGCTAAACAATTTAAAGGCAATGCTACCAAATACTAATTGAGTGTATGTAAACTTCTGATCCGCTGGCAATGTGATGAACGAAATAAAAGCTGAAATAAATAATTCTCTACTATTATTCTGACATTTCACATTCTTAAAATAAAGTGGTGATCCTAACTGACCTAAGACAGGGATTTTTTACCAGGATTAAATGTCAGGAATTAATGCATTTGGCTAAGGTGTATGTAAACTTCTGACTTCAACTGTAGTTGTAAAATTTGGCAAGTCACTGAAGGGTAACATCGGCATTCACACGCAGCACTCCAGCCTTTGCGTACAAAGTCTAGATGACACATGAAAACAAGCTGCTCATTTCTGAAGGAGAAAATGTATATATATTTTAAAGTACTTATAGATAAGCACCTTATTCCCCCGTTATAATGATTACCCAACAGCTTCTGATCTAGATAAACTAATAGGGAACAATTAAGCAATTAGACACAAGCAAGGCTGGACTTTGTTAGCTTAGAGTCCACAAGACAAAAAGTCAAAAGTGCTACTGGTAGTTGAGAACTTTGACAGTCATGGAACTTGCCTGACGACTCATCCTGAATTTAATTTCGCGGCTGTATCGATCGCTCCATACATCAGTCTGAACCCGCTAACCTAGAAGTAGTTTGTGCTGACGTAAAAATTACGTTATTCATGATTCGTGTAGGCCGGCTCTGGCCCAGCGCATCGGTTTCTTGAACCAAACAGAATGGTTTGAATGTGTTCACATTCTAGAAGTCCTCGGGGAGGAAGCAAATCCAGACTCACCGTGGAGAAGAAACGTTAGTGGGCTTGGCGTTTGGCCGGAGCGATGTGGATGGGTAGCCAGGCAAAGACGGAACTGCCAACAAGTTACACTTAGGGGAAAGGAGACTCATTTTCCAAGTACAACAAGACTTGAAAAGGTTCAATGCATCGGAAATTAACTTTTTAGGACACATTATCAAAAAATAACATTGCAAATCTACTGCCCTCTGTTCCTCTAAAACAGAAACCCCCAGGTTATAGCATCAAGTTAGCTGAGCTACTAAGTACATGGAGAGCCATCATATTCCTATCCATGTCAAGAAGTCTAAGACAGTAGGATTGGTTACAGACTAGGGCTAGGAGGGCTGGCAATATTTACGGCGTGTCCTTAAAAACAAGTGGAAAAGTGACAATTTCATGCAGCGCTAATGGGAAGTTTTAAGACCCACAAAAAGTAGTAACGCAGTTGATAATGGCAGGGATTCTGAGAGCAGAAGTGCAGCTTATCCATTCATGACACACAGTGCCCATGGAATGAGAGATGTGCCTTTTGTGCCGGTGAATCTCGTATTTAGAAACATTAAAAAAACAATTGGTTTCCCCCCCATTTAATTTAATTTGATTCAAAACCAACCATAGCCTACCCTCCCCTTAATCATGGCTGGTTTAGCAGCATAGCATATAGTGTGTCTTTTTATTTTGACCATTAGCCAAAAGAAGCCTATGAATAAAGTGGTTTTAAAATGTTCTACTGAGAATGCTCTAAATATTTTGGAGCTTTTTGCCCTCATGCTTTTTCATTACTCACAATCCACATCCCTGCATTTTGCTTGTTCACGTAGGCTATCCATCCCCCTTTTGGAAGAGCACACCTCATCCGATTACCAAAGACACACTCCTCAAATACTATTCAGTCCTCCTATAATTTTGGGGAGAATCTGCCACACACATAGGCAACGATAATTGACAGGAGCCTAGTATTTAGTACAGACGTGCAAATGTTATGTGCAAAGACATTTAAGCCTACGCGTGCACACAATGCCATGAAATTACTATATATATATATATATATATATATATATATATATATATATATATATATAATATATATATAATATCTACTTAGAAATATTGTTATTGGTTGTTTTTCGTTTAATTAAAAACCAAACTTCCCTGGCTTCGAATGCAATTCCATCTGTTACTTCTGCAGAAGTGCAAATACATTATGATCTGTAAGATTGTTCTATGATGTTTATAAAACATGATTTTATAAACCAAAGTTTTTAATGTGCGTAAAACCCTCCATAGTCTAAGTTGCCTTGTCTGTATTATACACCCACAGGGAGCAATTATGGTGCCTGTAACTGTATCTAGACATAGCCTAAATAAAACAAGTTGTTAAGTTTTTTTTAGTTTTTTTTGTCTTTTTAGGCATTATCAATAGCCTTGTGAATTTAATCTTGCTTATGTCCATATCCAGACTGCAATTTACAGTAGGGCTAGCCCCTATATCAGTGCGAATGCTATACTGTAGCCTATGTTTAACTATGTATTTCCACACTGAACCAATGCAATTAGAAGACTGTGGACTGCAAACATGTTCAACATATTTAGCAAATATGGGGCAGGCTATTTAACGAAGGAGGCTATAAGGGACTAACTTTCAAATTGGAGTTGATGACAAAGCAATACATAAAATACCGTAAATACACAACATGAAGCAACCACATATTTAGCCATGGAGCACGTTCTGTTTGGCTAGTGAGGGGCCAAGCCTTCACACACCCACGAGTTGTTTATTCTCCAAAACCCAGCCCTTTCACGGCATCGCCAGCTACTACGCCCATAATTCCAATTGTGAAAATAGTTCAAATATTTCTGACACACCCCTGAACCTATAACGCTACCACCAGCGCTACGATTTACAATTGCGCTAGGCCTGTTAAAATAGAGCCCAACGTGTAAATTATTAGTGGTGGCCAAACTGTGGTTGTATCCCGTGACCTTGCTGACCTTTTTCCCCAAATGTTGTGTGATGCTGACCCTACAGCTGTGCACTCAAAGTCCCCAGAACCACTGCAGCTGTTCTAACTGTGTCTGTTTACCTACACCAACACTTGGCACTGGTCTAGAGTTGGCTTGTTACACCAGCCAGGCCATAACAACATTTGGCAAAAGTGTGTGGTTTTTCAAACCACCAGGGCCTGAGCTCCTCTATCACTGCTAATAAATCAGTGTCTCAGTCTCTACCCAGGAGATTATAACCTGCCTTTGAGCTTTACTGGGACACAGCCAACTGCCAGGCTTCTGAGAAATTCCAAGCTTCTGTTTTTCCATCAAAGATCATGAAATGTAAACCTCCTGTGCTAGTTCCAGGCCCTGGATCTCCTGCCCTGTAGGGCCCCGAGTTGGCTGTCACTCTAGGTCTGCAGTCCCTGCTCCTAGCCAGTTCGCAGCCCCCAACCTCAGCCGGTGCACAGCCACCTGTCCTAGCGCTAAGCTCCCAGTTCCCTGCTTAGCTAGGCTTGCAGTCCTCTGTCTTAGTAGTAGGCCCTGAGTTTCCTGCCCGGCTAGGCCCTCAGCCTAGTGACCTGGGGGAACCACTGTTCACTGACCCATGGGCCTGCTGTCTCCAGTTCTGGGAGGCAGCCCCACCTCCTGCACTGGAAGACCCTTGGCCCTCACACCTGGGAAATCACCTGACCTCATCTCTGGGGCCCAGCCTGCCCCTGCCTTCAGATCTCTGATGAGCCTCGCCCAAAGGTCTCCACCTGCTCCACCATGGGAGCCATCATCTTCAGCAGTAGGGAGAAGTCACTAACTCAGTGCCCAGGAATGGGCCCCAGTGGCCTTCAACCAGCTGAGCTAGAGGATCTTCCACCACCCCGTGGCATCCCATGGGATGACCAGACACTGTTCCTGCGACGTTGTGCAACCTCCTCGTAGGGTGGCCCCTACGCCCTTACGTGCCCCAAAGCCAGCACTCTCCTGGCCCCCATGGTCCTCTAAAGTGACACTTGCTATCAGCTGCCCCTCTAGTTTGGCCAGATGCACAGTAGGACTGGACCCCACTTTGTCTGGTCCCTTAGCTGCTCTGACCCTCTGCCCTGGCTGTCCTACTGGATAGGAGAAGGCACTTAAAGACTATGCCCCACATTGAGGCATTTCCGAAGTTGTTTGGATTTCCGTAAGAAACCCAGGGGCGGCTGTAAAAAAGGCCATTCCTTTCAGCCAATCAGCAGGTTTGAATGGTCATTTGGACTCTGGCTCCACCCACTGTAGCTCAGTGTTTTTTAGTCTTCGACAGAAGATGCCAGTCTGGCTGGCGACCGAGTTTTCAGTGTTCATTTTAGAAGTGTTGTGTGTGCATTGACAATGTAAGTTGGGGCTTTATATTGTTGGGGATTGTTTATGATGATTACTGCATGCTACTGAAACCTGAATAATGTTGGTTATCTTGTTACATCTATAACGTAGTTGTTCTGTCGCCAGTTGGTATCATTGTTTACCTGTTTAACTAATACATATCGTCAGTACAGAATTGCCAGTTAATATGACTTTTACATGGCTGTATTTACTCTATATGACCAAAAGTATGTGGACACCTGCTCGTCGAACATCTCATTCCAAAATCATGGGCATTAATATGGAGTTGGTCCCCCGCTTGTTGCTATAATAGCCTCCATTCTTCTGGGAAGCCTTTCCACTAGATGTTGGAACATTGCTGCGGGGACTTGCTTCCATTCAGCCACAAGAGCATTAGTAAGGTCACGCACTGATGTTGGGCGATTAGGCCTGGCTCGCAGTCAGGGTTCCAATTCATCCCAAAGGTGTTCGATGGGGTTGAAGTCAGGGCTCTGTGCAGATCAGTCAAGTTCTTCCACACCGATCTTGACAAACCATTTCTGTATGAACCTCGCTTTGTGCACGTGGGCATTGTCATGCTGAAACAGGAAAGGGCCTTTCCCAAACTGTTGCCACAAAGTTGGAAGCACAGAATCGTCTCGAATGTCATTGCATGCTGTAGCATTAACATTTCCCTTCACTGGAGCTAAGGGGCCTAGCCCGAACCATGAAAAACAGCTCCAGACCATTATTCCTCCTCCACCAAACTTTACATTTGACACTATGCATTCAGGCAGGTAGCGTTCTCCTGGCATATGCCAAACTCAGATTCATCCGCTGGACTACCAGATGGTGAAGCGTGATTTATCACTCCAGAGAACGTGTTTCCACTGCTCCAGAGTCCAATGGCGGCGAGCTTTACACCACTCCAGCCCACGCTTGGCATTGATGATCTTAGGCTTGTGTGTGGCTGCTCGGCCATGGAAATCCATTTCATTAAGCTCCTGATGAACAGTAGTTATTGTGCTGATGTTGCTTCCAGAGGCAGTTTGGAACGCGGTACAGACCATTTTTACACGCTACGTGCTTCAGCACTCTGCAGTCCCATTCTGTGAGCTTATGTGGCCTACCACTTCATGGCTGAGCCGTTGTTGCTTCTAGACATTTCCACTTCACAATAACAGCACTTACAGTTGACCATGGCAGCTCTAGCAGGGCAGAAATTTTACTTACTGACTTGTTGGAAAGGTGGCATCATATGACGGTGCCACATTGTAAGGCCATTCTACTGCCAATGTTTGTCTATGAAGATTGCATGGATGTGTGCTCGATTTTATACAGCTGACAGCAATGAGTGTGGCTGAAATAGCCGAATGCACTAATTTGAATGGGTGTCCACATACTTTTGTATATATAGTGTATTATCATGAGTATGTTGTGCATATTACTATTACTGGAAGATAATGTGTTATATGCCAGATAAAGTTAGTAAATTAGTAGAAGACTCTAAACGGCCTGGTGCACTCTGCATGCACACTTGATTTATGGCCTATCAGATAAGATCTCTAGCTGGCCAGAGAGAGAGGGCCATCAATTCTGACTGGCAGCAGTAATTAGCCTCTCTCTCTGCCAAGATGTTGACATCTCATCTTTAGTTGTGTGAATTGGTGTCTGCAATGATAATGATAGGCTATGTAGTCTACAGTCAGTAACGGTGTGTGGGTAAAATCACTTGGGAAGCCAAGTCCCCCAAAAAAAGCTATTTTTCAACCTGTTGTGATAATTGCGTTGTTTGCTCTATAACCTGTTAGTTCATAAGCCTTGCGGATGTGATATACTGTATAGGCCTAAGGCAGAGAAAATAATTAGAATAAATTCAACCACACCTTTGTTTCATCACAAAACCGGAGAGCAACCTTTGTCCGGTGAAGTCAAAATCAAATCAAATTGTATTTGTCACATGCGTCGAAAATGCAGTTAAGAAAATAGAGTTAAGAAAATATGTACTAAATTAACTAAAGTTAAAAAAATAAGTACAAAAATAAGTAACAATAATGAGGCTATATACAGAGGGTACGGGTAGCGAGTCAATGTGCGGGGGTACAGGTTAGTCAAGGTCATTTGTACATGTAGGTAGGGGTAAAGTGACTATGAATAGATAATAAACAGCGAGTAGCAGCAGTGTAAAAACAAAGGGGGGGTGTCAATGCAAATAGTCCGGGTGGTCATTTGATCAATTGTTCAGCAGTCTTATGGCTTGGGGGTAGAAGCTGTTAAGGAGCCTTTTGGACCTGAACTTGGCGCTCCGGTACCGTTTCCGTGCAGTAGCAGAGAGAACAGTCTATGACTTAGGTGACTGGAGTCTTTGACATTTTTTGGGGACTTCCTCTGACACTGCCTAGTATATAGGTCCTGGATGGCAGGAAGCTTTGCCCCAGTGATGTACAGGGCTGTACGCACTACCCTCTATAGCGCGTTACGGCCAAATCTTTTCTGTCTCCTGAGGGGGGAAAGGCGTTGTCGTGGTCTCTTAATGATTTTCTTGGTGTGTTTGGACCATGATAGTTTGTTTGTTGGTGAAAGCATATTGCATGTAACAAACATGACCTACAGCATGGTCAAGCAAGTTAATGTTTCCAACATTTTAGAACCACGGAGAGTTACCGCAAGTCGCAAAGAAAACAGGAGCTGCCTACACTATTCCAACACCATTTCAACATCATCAAATCACCTATGCTTAGTCTGATACAGTGACAACTAAAATATTCCAAAAACAATTTAGTCCAATCAACTTAAGCTAAATATGATGTGGCTGTCCATGGTTCTGATGTGTGTGTATTTGTGTAAGTAGAAAAAACATGTTGACTCACTCTACTTGTAGAGAAAAGCCATCCTCCTCTCTTTCATGTTGACGAAACAGTCTTTGACTCTGTCATACAGTACACACTTTTAGTTTTTGTTGTCCTAGGCTACCTGGCTAAAATGCTTGCTCGCTAGCCTAACTTCCTATCATGGGCAATGTTAGCTAGCTACTTCTACATCTAGCTACATATTGAACTTCCATCATCTCAGTCCAGGGGCGCTATGTATAAATTTACGGTTGGATCGCCGTTATAATCATTGGCCAGTAAGGAGTATTAAGTAAAACCACAAGTCCAAATCCCTATCTCCATCCATAGCTAATTTAGGAAAGGGCCAATCTTAGCTAGCTAGCTAGCCACCAGAGGACAACAACACAAGGTCCAATGTATACAGAACGGTGCATTTATGATGTGTGTGTGTGTGTGTGTGCAACTCTGTGGTGGTGACCAAGAGCCAGTAAAACTCTGAATATGGACACATCTGCCTGGTTTTTGCCAGACCGCCTGTAGTGGGCAGATCTAAGTCAATCAGCACATAGCGGGTAAGGGCTCAGAAGTCAACTGCTCAGATGTGCTCCAGCTAGCCATTTTTTTCAATAGTAAATACCTCTTACCTACAGGGTGTTGGATGAACTTAGACTTGATGGATTGTTAATGATCTAATATATGCAAGGATTGGGCTGCCATGTTTTTAAATGGTGCACAATGCACTGTACTTACACAGATGTTTGACAGTTAAAATCCCAGTGGGTTCTGTCTGGACCACTGCCCTTAGCACTCCTGTTCTAAACCAATAACTAACCTTGACTCATGTCACACGTAGCCACTCTCACTGTTGGGAAAACAACAGGTCACAGATCATTGCTCTTTTCACGGGAATAAATCTCAACTATCAAAGAATGGATCACAGCTTCATAGTGAAAACCATGGTCACACCACTGAAGATACCAGAGTTGTTATTTAGTAGAATGACAACCGTTTGTTTTGTAGATCAGGGTTTATAACCATGTTATGAACTCATTCAATAAGTGCACAAGGCTGGAGTCATTGGTGAAAGGAAATATTGACAGTAAGAACCCCAGACAAAGTACACTGAACAAAAATATAAACACAACATGTGAAGTGTTGGCCCCAGAAAGATCCCAGAAATGTTCCATACGCACTAAAAGCTTATTTCTCTCAAATGTTGTGCACACATTTGTTTACATCCCTGTTAGTGAGCATTTCTCATTTGCCAAGATAATCCATCCACCTGACAGGTGTTGCATATCAAGAAGCTGATTAAACAGCATGATCATTACACAGGTGCACCTTGTGCTGGGGAAAGAAAAGGCCAAATGTACAGTTTTGTCACACAATACAATGCCACAGATGTCTCAAGTTTGAGGGAGTGTGCAATTGGCTGGCTGACTGCAGGAATGTCCACCAGAGTTGTTTCCAGAAAATTGAATGTTAATATATCTACCATAAGCCACCTCCACCTTTGTTTTAAAGAATTTGGCAGTACATCCAACCGGTCTCACAACCGCAGACCACATGTATGGCGTTGTGTGGGTGAACGGTTTGCTGATGTCAACGTTGTGAACAGAGTTACCCATGGTGGCGGTGGGGTTATGGTATGGGCAGGCGTAAACTACGGACAATGAACACAATTGCATTTTATCGATGGCAATTTGAATGCACAAAAATACTGCGATGAGATCCTGAGGCCCACTTTTTTCATGGTATCTGTAAACCAACAGATGCATATCTGTTCTCCCAGTCATGTGAAATCCACAGATTAGGGCCTAATGAATTTATTTCAATTGACTGATTTCCTCATATGAACTGTAACTCAGTAAAATCTTTGAAATTGTTGCATGTTGCGTTTATATTTTTGTTCAGTATAATACTGTTTGACCACTTGACACAGCAAAAAGGCTTCTGAAATGACAACAGTAATATTATAATTTTTAAATAACAGCTAGGCATGCATTACAGTGTCCAATACTGTGAAAAGGGGTTTGATAGATATCCCTTGAGTAGTCACTTGTTACTGGGGATTTAGAGTCACTTTCTTTTGAACAAATTCAATTGACATGCAAGATTTCTCGAGTGACAAAGCTTGTTACCTCTGGTTTTCCATTGTTAACTTGTAGCAAGGTCTCTGTCAAAGGGCATTCTTAAACACACAATGCCTGGCCTCACGCTCTACTGAATATAAATCCTCACTGTGCTCTTACTACAGCGCATTCAACATGTAGGTCTACAAAACATTGGGAGTAAAAATCTTCAAAATTCCTTAACGTAATTTCTACAAGTATTTAAAATCTGACAACGAATCTGTCATTATTCCCATGTAGGAAAAGCAATGGATAATTTAGCTACATAAAGTTGCTTTTAATTAGGAAAAGTTCTCAACAAAACGTATTAGTTTTAAATGTACATATTCACCTCCGTCGACAAGAAAACGGTCCCATAAGAATTTGGCCAATGAACCTGCTACCATGCTTCGAGTGATGGATGATCCAACTATGCGTAAAGTGGAGACGTAAAAGAAGTAGCTAACCAACCCAAAATAAGTGCAATAAATGCAACAGAACTTATACGGCAACAACAACACAAACAAAACAAAAATCTTACATTGTTTTATCTGAAGGATTAAGTTGCCGGTGCATGGCTAGAGAGAATCCAAATAAACTGCCCGGTTCTCCGTCTTTCCTCAGGACATTCAAGGTATCCAGGTTGAAGCCTGATATATGGGTCCATTCTAGCAAACAAATAAGTGCCACATGAATTGGAAAATATATTCTCGGGTGCACCATTGCGTTAGCACCTAAGGGTACCACTATAATTCAATGCTGTGCTGGTTGTTCCACTACCCCTCGCTCAGGATTCGCTGCTGAATTCCATGACCTGCTGAATGCTTCTGTTGTTATCCCGGGTTTACGGATTAGTAATCGTGCACTACAGCGCGCCTCCTCTGCTCCCTCCGCCCTTTACGTCACCACACAAATCCCTAACAGTTTTCTAACTTTGGGGTTTGATTTGACCTCCAGTCTCTGCCCATTTCAGTTGTCTTCATTCATTCCAGTTCACATTAGAGTTAACATTTGATAAAATATACATGGTGTCATTAAATTAAATCAAAGTACACTGTAGCCAATATTGGTCAGAAATGGCTATTTGGTAACCAGACTGGACTGAGAGGTGCATTAAGTCTATTCATCAACATGTACAGTATATTTATCAATAATCACACTCTTATGGCCAGACATTATCATCAAAAGAGGCCCATGTGTCTTAGGGCATCTAGCTAATTTTACATTTAAGTCATTTAGCAGACGCTCTTATCCAGAGCGACTTACAAATTGGAAAGTTCATACATATTCATCCTGGTCCCCCCGTGGGGAATGAACCCACAACCCTGGCGTTGCAAGCGCCATGCTCTACCAACTGAGCCACACGGGACCGTTAATAATGTACGAGTGGCCAGGGCTTTTAGTCTTTGCAGACAGTAAATGTAATGGTTGGACGCGGATGGACAGTAGGTCAAATGTGAAGCTAATCAATTGGACAAATGAACCTCCCAAATCCAGGTGGACAAAGAGGTAGGTAGGATTGGCACTGACTCGACACTCTGCCTCAAGCCTTTTGTGTTCGTTAAGCTGCAGGGAATGGAGCCTCTCAAATTCAAGCTCCATAAGAAAACATGAAGAGTCAGGGAACGTCTTGTGTCACACTAGTTTGCCAAGTTGATTAAAATGTTTAAAGCTTCTTAAAACAAGGAATATTTTTGAAAGACAATGGTCAATTTGATAGGCTCCTTAATCATTCATCCAAAAAAGAATGGCTTCTGAAATATGTATGACCATTCTGACTAATAACACCTGGTGGACACACTGTTCATGAATTAGTCATGATTCCTAAATGTGGTCTCTGCATTTACGTCACAATTGTGGGAAGGTCTTCAGGAAATGGCATCCTCCTCTCCAAGCTCCTTGGAACATCCCTTTACAGGAAGAACCCAGCCCATGTGCCAGCCATGCCCTGCTATCTTCTCAAGACATATTGGGAGCTTAAAACGAATGGATGAGCCACTCAGAGCCACTGTAAGACAGCGCTGAGAACACATTTAACTCTTAACTGTCTGTCAAGGCAGCCACATTTCAAGTTTTAATGTCACATGCACAAGTACAGTGAAATGCATCTCTTGCAATCTCTAAACCAACAATACAATGATCAATATGAATGTAGTACTAAAAATAACATAAGGTAGAACAAAAACATACAAGAAATTAAAGCTACACTGAACAAAATATAAACGCAACATGTAAAGTGTTGGTCCCATGTTTCATAAACTGTAATATAAGACTCCAGAAATGTTCCATACGCACAAAAAGCTTATTTCTCTCAAATCTTTTGCACACATTTGTTTACATACCTGTTAGTGAGCATTTCTCCTTTACCAACGTAATCCATCCACCTGACAAGTGTGGCATTACACAGGTGCACCTTGTGCTGGGGACAATAAAAAGGCCACTCTAAAATGTGCAGTTTTGTCACACAAGACAAAGCCACAGATGTCTCAAGTTTTGAGGGAGTGTGCAATTGGCATGCTGTCTGTAGGAATGTCCACCAGAGCTGTTGCCAAAGATTTTAATGTTCATTTCTTTACCACAAGCCACCTCCAACGTTGTTTTAGAGAATTTGGCAGTACGTCCAACCAGCCTCACAACCGCAGACCACGTGTAACCACGCCAGCCCAGGACCTCCACATCCGGTTTTCTCACCTGTGGGATCGTCTGAGACCAGCCACCCGGACAGCTGATGAAACTGTGGGTTTGCAAATTTCTGCACAAACTGTAGGAAACCGTCTCAGGGAAGCTCATCTGTGTGCTCCTCGTCCTCACCAGGGTCTTGACCTGACAGCAGTTCGACGTCATAGCCGACTTCAGAAGGAAAATGCTTACCTTCGATAGCCACTGGCACACTGGCACACTGGAGAAGTGCGCTCTTCACAGATGAATCCCGGTTTCAACTGTACCAGGCAGATGGCAGACAGTGTTTATGGCATTGTGTGGGTGAGCGGTTTGCTGATACCCACGCTGTGAACAGAGTGCCCCATGGTGGCGGTGGGGTTACGCCAATATCGAGTAACTTCGCACAGCCATTGAAGAGGAGTGGGACACACTTTCCACAGGCCACAATCAACAGCCTAATCAACTCTATGCGAAGGAGATGTGTCGGGCTGCATAAGGCCAATGGTTGTCACACCAGATACCGACTGATTTTCTGATTCACACCCCTACCTTTCTTTTAAGGTATCTGTGACCAACAGGTGCATATCTGTATTCCCAGTCATGTGAAATCTATAGATTAGAGCCTAATTTATTTATTTCAATTGACTGATTTCCTTATATGAACTGTAACTCAGTAAAATCTTTTAAATTGTTGCATGTTGCAGTTATATTTTTGTTCAGTATATCTACAGGGTCAGTTCCAATACCATATTTATAATGTGCAGAATACTGGAGTGATAGAGGTAGATATGTATCGGGGTAAGGTGACTAGGCATCGGGATGTATGATAAACGGAGTAGCAGCAGCGTAAATTAAGATTGTATGTGAGTGTGTGTGTGTGTAGAGTCAGTATAAATGTGTGTGCATGTACTGTGTGTGTTGGAGTGTCAGTGTGCGTGTGTGTGTGTAGAGTCCTGTGAGAATGCATAAAGACAGCAAAAATACAAATAAATACAAGGGTAAATTCAGATAGTCCGTGTAGCCATTTTGTTAGCTATTTAGTAGTTTTGTGGCTTGGGGATAAAAACTGTTCAAGAGCCTGTTGGTGTCAGACTTGATGCACCGGTACCTCTTGCCGTGCGGAAGCAGAGAGAACAGTCTATGGCTTGGGTGGCTGGAGTCTTTAACGATTTTCCGGACCTTCATTTCATATAGAGGTCCTGGGTGGCAGGGAGCTTGGCCCCAGTGATGTACTAGGCTATCCGCACCACCCTCTGTAGTGCTATGCGATCGAGGGCAGTACAGTTGCCATACCAAGCAATGATGCAGACAGTCAAGATCCTCTCAATGGTGCAGCTGTATAACTTTTTAAGGATTTGAGGGCCCATGCTAAACTTTTTAAACCTCCTGAACGTCTGTGTGTGGACCATTTTAAGGCAGTGATCTGGACCCCGAGAAACTTGAAGCTCTCGACCTGCTCCACTGCAGCCCCGTTGATATGGATGAGGGCATGCTCGCCGCCCTATTTCCTGTAGTCCACGATCAGCTCCTTTGTCTTACTGAGGTTAAGGGAGATGTTGTTGTCCCAGCACCACACTGCCAGGTCACTGGCCTCCTCCCTGCAGGGTGTCTCATCGTCGCTAGTGATCAGGCCTACGATTGTTGTGTCGTCAGCAAACTTGATGATGGTGTTGGAGTTGTGTGGGGCCATGCGGTCATGGTTGAACAGACAGTACAGGAGGGGACTAAGCATACATCCCTGTAGATCCGTGTTGAGGGTCAGCGTGGGGTCGGCCCGTCAGGAAGTCCAGTATTGAGTTGCAGAGGGAGGTGTTCAGTCCCAATATCCTAAGCTTGGTGACGAGCTTGGAGGGGACAATGGTGTTGGGGAAGTATGCACATTGGAGTGAGTCTGGGATGTCTGGGATGATGGAGTTGATGCGTGCCATAACCAGCCTTTCAAAGCACTTTATGATTACAGATGTGAGCACTATAGGGCAGTGTTCATTGTGGCATAAAGCCTCAAAGTGGGAACAGGAATGATGGTAGTCATCTTAAAATGTGGGGATTTACAGACTGGGACAAGGAGGTTGAAAATCGATGTGAATATGCCTGCCAGCTGATCTGCCCTATGCGACGGGTATAGGAGCTTGTGTAATATGATTCCACCTTATTCCTATATTGGCCTTTTGCTCGTTTAATGACTCTGCTGCGGTCGTAGCGGGACTTCATGTACTTGTTCCTGTCCTCAGCTATAGCCTCAGAATTGTCAGCGATAGCACTGTGTGTGGTAGCCCTGTCCTTTCGTTTAGCACCAACCTCTGTGTTAATCCAGGGCTTTTGATTGGGAAAGCAGCAAACCTTCACTGTGGGGAGATGCATTTGATGCTGATGCATTTCCTTATGAAGTCGGTGATAGAGGTGGTTAGCTCGTTGATGTTATTGGCGGAGTCTCGGAACATATTCCAATCAGCGCTAGCAAAGCAGTCCTGTAGCATAATCTCTGATACTGATGACCATTTCTCAATGGAGTGAGTCACAGGTACTTCCTGTTTGAGCTTATTCTTGTGAACAGGAAGCAGGAGTACAGAGTTATCATCGGTTATAAGAAACGGTAGTGGATACATTTTGTGAAAATGCCAAAAAAATCACAAGGGAGCCATCCAGTACGGCGCCATCTTGTCTAATGAACTCGAGTGCAACACTGGGAATAACACTCTTTTTAGGAGACTGTTGACTGGACAAAGGGATGACAAAGGCATGAATACAGTGTTGACATGTCCTGAGACAAAATATTATTGATGAGTGTATTTTAGCCTTGAGGAACACTTTTAAAAATGTTTTTCTTGATAACCCGAACATGTGCACATAAATCTACTGTATATTCACATACCCCGAGTGTACAAAACATTAGGCATATTGAGTTACACCCTCTTTGGCCCTCAGAAGAGCCTCAATTCGCCGGGGCATGGACGTGCCGGCCCATGTTGACCCCAAATGTTTCCCCAGTTGTGTCAAGTTGGCTGGATGTCCTTTGGACGGTGGACCATTCTTGATACACACAGGAAACTCTTGAGTTTGAAAAAAAAACAGTTCTTGACACACTCAAACCGGTGCGCCTGGCACCTACTACCACTTAAATATTTTGCCTTGCCCATTCACCTTCTGAATGGCACACATACACAATCCATGTCTCAATTGTCTCCTCGCCTTCATCTACACTGATTGAAGTGGATTTAACAGGTGATATCCATAAGGGATCATAGCTTTCACTTGGATTCACCTTGTCAGTCTATGTTATGGAAAGAGCAGGTGTTCCCAATGTTTTGTACTCTCAGTGTATATCACACACAATTGGTTTTAACATGTTTCAATGGAATGTATGCTGCCTATCATTCACAAAAGATGTTGTTTGATCATGCCTTTAAGATGGTTTACAGCTTGAACTGACCTGGGTTTTATTCTCACTGCAGATCATAAAACAATGTGGACATTGTAGAGACCTCAAAGCTAAGTCTGCCCCCATTTCAACTTTTCAAAGATTATAGGTGGAGAGCGAGAAGGAGAGAGGGAGAGAGAGAGAGAACGAGAGAGAGAGAAGAAAGAGAGAAAGAAAAGAAAGAAAGAGAGAGAGAGGACCTTCTAAGTGCATTCCTAATTTCTACAAAGGATTGGAAAGGGGCCTATGTCAGGTCATCATAATGGCAGCATTACTGGTTACAGCAAAGATGTGTCAGAACACAAGGGTCACAATTATGGAGCTCACAAGACCAAAGCAAGGGACCATAGGGAAGTATATTTACTAACATAGTCCAGTTATCTCATGAGGTAGAAAGAATAGTACAGTTAATGTATGTTTGTAGTGTTATGCTCAGCATGTACTCAATAAAAAGATTCAAATAGTCAATGTATGCTTTACAATTGCAATAAAGCAAGATATTGAGTTCTAATCCAAAAGGAACTTTTGTATTTATCCTTTTAAACTACATCTTGTCAAACACAAAGCCAATTACATGACCATTTTGAGTCAGGAACAAGAATTCCAGATTGCGTGTTGAATAGTTTCTGAGTCAAAATGTCACCGTTCACTCTTCTCTTAAAGACACTGGAATGTGAGTGGCTAATAATGACACTGTTCTGAAACAGGCTTCTAATGTTACTGATAGGTGTGCAGCATTCTGTTAGCTTCTAGGTTAAGGCTAATATATTAGATTTAGAGTGAATAAAGAACTTCTTGATTTAAGCTTAGTCACAGGAGTTCAGGTTCAGACCAAAGTCTATTGTAAGATGTACTTAGAAAGGATTTATCTTTATCAATGTTGGCAAATTACCAAATGAGGTGGCTAATTAATTGATGGCTTTGTGTCATAAATCAAGGCGACTGATGGCGCTGTGTGCTGTAAATTATCATAAAGAATTATACAGTCTGTTATTCTGTTTTACTGTCCAGCATATTGATTTGTTAAATCAACGTGTAGAAAAAGAGTCATGAAGTCACCAGGGCCTTTTACCTACAGTGCATTTGGAAAGTATTTAGAACCATTGACTTTTTCCACATTTTGTCACGCTATAGCCTTATTAAAAAATTCATTTAAAAAAGATCCTCATCAATCTACACACAACACCACATAATGACAAAGCAAAAACACGTTTTTAGAAATCTTTGAAAATGTATTTGTAAAAATACAAATTATCACATTTACATAAGTATTCAGACCTGTCACACCCTGATCTGTTTCACCTGTCCACCCCCCTCCAGGTGTCGCCCATATTCCCCATTATCCCCTGTGTATTTATACCTGTGTTCTCTGTTTGTCTGTTGCCAGTTCGTCTTGTTTGTCAAGTCAAGCAGCGTTTTTTGTATCAGCTCCTGCTTTTCCCCAGCCTCTCTTTTCTCGTCCTCCTGGTTTTGACCCTTGCCTGTCCTAACCCTGAGCCCGCCCGCCTGACCACTCTGCTTCCCCCTGACCCTGAGCCTTCCTGCCGTCCTGTACCTTTGCCCCTGTTGCTGTAATAAACATTGTTACTTCGACACGGTCTGCATCTGGGTCTTACCTTTATCCTGATAAGACCCTTTAAGCAGTACTTTGTTGAAGCACCTTTGGCAGCGATTACAGCCTCAAGTCTTCTTGGGTATGACGCTACAAGCTTGGCACCCCTGTATTTAGGGAGTTTCTCCCATTCTTCTCTGCAGACCCTCTCAATCTCTGTCAGGTTGGACGGGGAGCGTCGCTGTACAGCTATTTTCAGGTCTCTCCAAAGATGTTCGATCGGGTTCAAGTCCAGGCTCTGACTGGGACACTCAAGGACATTCAGAGACTTGTCCTGAAGCCGCTCCTGTGTTGTCTTGGCTGTGTGCTTAGGGTTGTTGTCCTGTTGGAAGGTGAACCTTTGCCCCAGTCTGAGGTCCTGAGCGCTCTGGAGCGGGTTTTCATCAAGGATCTCTCTGTACTTTACTCCATTTATCTTTCACTCGATCCTGACTAGTCTCCCAGTCCCTGCCGCTGAAAAACATCCCCACATCATGATGCTGCCACCACCATGCTTCACTGTAGGGATGGTATTGGCCAGGTGATGAGCAGTGCTTGGTTTCCTCCAGAAGTGACGCTTGGCATTCAGGCAAAAGGGTTCCTTCTTGGTTCCATCAGATCAGAGAATCTTGTTTCTCATGGTCTGAAAGTCATTTAGGTGCCTTTTGGCAAATTCCAAGATGGCTGTCATGTGCCTTTTACTGAAGAGTGGCTTCTGTCTGGCCACTCTACCATAAAGGCCTGATTGGTGGAGTAATGCAGAGATGGTAATCCTTCTGGAAGGTTCTCCCATCTCCACAGAGGAGCGCTGGAGCTCTGTCAGAGTGACTTGTCAACTGTGGGACATTATATAGACAGGTGTGTTTCTCTCCAAATCATGTCCAATCAATTAAATGTAACACCGGTGGACTCCAATCAAGTTGTAGAAACATCTCAAGGATTATCAATGGAAACAGGATTCAACTGAGCTCAATTTCGAGTCTCATAGCAAAGGGTCTGAATACTTATGTAAATAAGGTTCTGTTTTTTATTTGTAATAAATTTGCTAACAATTTCTTAAAACCTGTTTTCGCTTTGTCATTATGGAGTATTGTGTGTAGATTGATGAGGAAAATTGTTTATTTAATCCATTTTAGAATGAAGCTGTAACTTAACAAAATGTGAAAAAGGGGATGGGGTCTGAATCATTTCCGAATGCATTGTATGAGGTGTAGCCTTTAATTACCAAACTAGTATAGAAATAAAAAAATGAACCAGATAAACAGCAGGGCCAGCCAGGGCTTTCATGTCCACTATAGCCCTGGGTGGCTGTGTAATGTGAGCTGTCAGAAGAGGTCAGTCTGCTATGTCAGATTTTCTCATGTCAATGATAGGGGGTAACCTGAGAGACGGTGCATATTGAGGAGGGACACAGGTGGGTGTTCACAGATGAGAGAGCCTTTCTCTACATATTTGCTTTTACATTTGAGTCATTTGTATACAGATGTAGGATCTTAATTTGAGCCGGTTTGCTACAGCAGGAAAAGAAGTCCTGCAGCAATAGTTATTATGTGGATTATGATTAATGGAAATTGTTGTAGGGGTTGATACATTTTTTGTGAGGGAAATCAAGTCTGAAATTTCCAAGTGGATATTGTTATGCAGATGAATGAGGACCCAAAAGCGACGTAATAGTAACAGAGTCTTTATTCCAGTATAAAACAAATAATGATACTCCTGGATATAAATCAATGGAAATCCAAAACAGGAAACTGAAATCCTCTCGTCAATAGAGAGGAACGACTGGAGACGCGACCACAGACTGCAGGTCGCTTCAGGAAGGCACAGGCCGTAGCTGACATAGACACCTGCTCACACGCAGCATCTGAAGAAGGTAAAAGAACACGACAGGGCGGAACAAGACACAGGAACTGCAAACATCAAACAAGAATCCGACAAGGACAGGAGCGGAAAACAGAGGGAGAAATAGGGACTCTAATCAGAGGGCAAAATAGGGGACAGGTGTGAAAGAGTAAATGAGGTCGTAGGGAGAATGAGAAACAGCTGGGAGCATGAACGGAACGATAGAGAGAGAGAAAGAGAAAGAACCTAATAAGACCAGCAGAGGGAAGCACAGGGACAAGACATGATCAAAGACAAAACATGACAGTACCCCCCCACTCACCGAGCGCCTCCTGGCGCACTCGAGGAGGAACCCTGGCGGCAACGAAGGAAATCATCGATCAACGAACGGTCCAGCACGTCCCGAGATGGAACCCAACTCCTCTCCTCAGGACCGTAACCCTCCCAATCCACTAAGTACTGGTGACCACGTCCCCGAGAACGCATGTCCATGATCTTCCGTACCTTGTAAATAGGAGCGCCCTCGACAAGGACGGGGGGGGGGGAGGGAAGACGAACGGGGGCGCGAAGAAAAGGCTTGACACAGGAGACATGGAAGACAGGGTGGACGCGACGAAGATGTTGCGGAAGAAGCAGTCGCACAGCGACAGGATTGACGACCTGAGAGACACGGAACGGACCAATGAACCGCGGAGTCAACTTGCGAGAAGCTGTCGTAAGGGGAAGGTTACGAGTGGAAAGCCACACTCTCTGACCGCGACAATACCTAGGACTCTTAATCCTACGCTTATTGGCGGCTCTCACAGTCTGCGCCCTGTAACGGCAAAGTGCAGACCTGACCCTCCTCCAGGTGCGCTCACAACGTTGGACAAAAGCCTGAGCGGAGGGAACGCTGGACTCGGCGAGCTGGGACGAAAACAGAGGAGGCTGGTAGCCAAGACTACTCTGAAACGGGGACAGCCCGGTAGCAGACGAAGGAAGCGAGTTGTGAGCGTACTCAGCCCAGGGGAGCTGTTCTGCCCAAGACGCAGGGTTTCGAAACGAAAGGCTGCGTAAAATGCGACCAATCGACTGATTGGCCCTTTCTGCTTGACCGTTAGACTGGGGATGAAACCCGGAAGAGAGACTGACGGAAGCACCAATCAAACGACAGAACTCCCTCCAAAACTGTGACGTGAATTGCGGACCTCTGTCTGAAACGGCGTCTAACGGGAGGCCATGAATTCTGAACACATTCTCAATGATGATTTGTGCCGTCTCCTTAGCGGAAGGAAGCTTAGCGAGGGGAATGAAATGTGCCGCCTTAGAGAACCTATCGATAACCGTAAGAATCACAGTCTTCCCCGCAGACGAAGGCAGACCGGTAATAAAGTCTAAGGCGATGTGAGACCATGGTCGAGAAGGAATGGGAAGCGGTCTGAGACGACCGGCAGGAGGAGAGTTACCTGACTTAGTCTGCGCGCAGTCCGAACAAGCAGCCACGAAACGACGCGTGTCCCGCTCCTGAGTAGGCCACCAAAACCGCTGGCGAATAGAAGCAAGCGTACCCCGAACGCCGGGGTGGCCAGCTAACTTGGCAGAGTGAGCCCACTGAAGAACAGCCAGACGAGTAGAGACAGGAACGAACAGAAGGTTACTAGGACAAGCGCGCGGCGACGCAGTGTGAGTGAGTGCTTGCTTTACCTGTCTCTCAATTCCCCAGACAGTCAACCCGACAACACGCCCTTCAGGGAGAATCCCCTCGGGGTCGGTAGAAGCCACAGAAGAACTAAAGAGACGGGATAAGGCATCAGGCTTGGTGTTCTTATTTCCCGGACGATAGGAAATCACGAACTCGAAACGAGCGAAAAACAACGCCCAACGAGCTTGACGTGCATTAAGTCGTTTGGCCGAACGGATGTACTCAAGGTTCTTATGGTCAGTCCAAACGACAAAAGGGACGGTCGCCCCCTCCAACCACTGTCGCCATTCGCCTATGGCTAAGCGGATGGCGAGCAGTTCGCGGTTACCCACATCATAGTTGCGTTCCGATGGCGACAGGCGATGAGAAAAGTAAGCGCAAGGATGGACCTTATCGTCAGACTGGAAGCGCTGAGACAGAATGGCTCCCACGCCCACCTCTGAAGCGTCAACCTCGACAATGAATTGTTTAGTGACGTCAGGAGTAACAAGGATAGGAGCGGATGTAAAACGCTTCTTGAGGAGATCAAAAGCTCCCTGGGCGGAACCGGACCACTTAAAGCAAGTCTTGACAGAAGTCAGAGCGGTGAGAGGGGCAGCCACTTGACCGAAATTACGAATGAAACGCCGATAGAAATTAGCGAAACCGAGAAAACGCTGCAACTCGACACGTGACTTAGGGACGGGCCAATCGCTGACAGCCTGGACCTTAGCGGGATCCATCTGAATGCCTTCAGCGGAAATAACAGAACCGAGAAAAGTGACAGAGGAGACATGAAAGGCGCACTTCTCAGCCTTCACGTAGAGACAATTCTCTAAAAGGCGCTGGAGTACACGTCGAACGTGCTGAACATGAATCTCGAGTGACGGTGAAAAAATCAGGATATCGTCAAGGTAAACGAAGACAAAAATGTTCAGCATGTCTCTCAGTACATCATTAACTAATGCCTGAAAGACAGCTGGAGCATTAGCGAGACCGAACGGCAGAACCCGGTATTCAAAATGCCCTAACGGAGTGTTAAACGCCGTTTTCCACTCGTCCCCCTCTCTGATGCGTACGAGATGGTAAGCGTTACGAAGGTCCAACTTAGTAAAGCACCTGGCTCCCTGCAAAATCTCGAAGGCTGACGACATAAGGGGAAGCGGATAACGATTCTTAACCGTTATGTCATTCAGCCCTCGATAATCCACGCAGGGGCGCAGAGTACCGTCCTTCTTCTTAACAAAGAAAAATCCCGCTCCGGCGGGAGAGGAAGAAGGCACCACGGTACCGGCGTCGAGAGAAACAGACAGATAATCCTCGAGAGCCTTACGTTCGGGAGCCGACAGAGAGTATAGTCTACCCCGAGGGGGAGTGGTCCCCGGAAGGAGATCAATACAACAATCATACGACCGGTGAGGAGGAAGGGAGCTGGCTCTGGACCGACTGAAGACCGTGCGCAGATCATGATATTCCTCCGGCACTCCTGTCAAATCACCAGGTTCCTCCTGAGTAGAGGGGACAGAAGACACAGGAGGGATAGCAGACATTAAACACTTCACATGACAAGAAACGTTCCAGGATAGAATAGAATTACTAGACCAATTAATAGAAGGATTATGACATACTAGCCAGGGATGACCCAAAACAACAGGTGTAAAAGGTGAACGAAAAATCAAAAAGGAAATGGTCTCACTGTGGTTACCAGATACTGTGAGGGTTAAAGGTAGTGTCTCACATCTGATACTGGGGAGAGGACTACCATCTAAGGCGAACATGGGCGTGGGCTTCCCTAACTGTCTGAGAGGAATGTCATGTTTCCGAGCCCATGCTTCGTCCATAAAACAACCCTCAGCCCCTGAGTCTATCAAGGCACTGCAGGAAGCAGCCGAACCGGTCCAGCGTAGATGGACCGACAAGGTAGTACAGGATCTTGATGGAGAGACCTGAGTAGTAGCGCTCACCAGTAGCCCTCCGCTTACTGATGAGCTCTGGCTTTTACTGGACATGACATGACAAAATGTCCAGCAGAACCGCAATAGAGGCAAAGGCGGTTGGTGATTCTCCGTTCCCTCTCCTTAGTCGAGATGCGAATACCTCCCAGCTGCATGGGCTCAGTCTCTGAGCCGGTGGGAGGAGATGGTTGAGATGCGGAGAGGGGAAGCACCGTTAACGCGAGCTCTCTTCCACGAGCTCGATGACGAAGATCTATCCGTCGTTCTATGCGGATGGCGAGTGCAATCAAAGAGTCCACGCTGGAAGGAACCTCCCGGGAGAGAATCTCATCCTTAACCTCAGCGTGAAGTCCCTCCAGAAAACGAGCGAGCAACGCCGGCTCGTTCCAGTCACTGGAGGCAGCAAGAGTGCGAAACTCTATAGAGTAATCCGTTATGGATCGATCACCTTGACATAGGGAAGCCAGGGCCCTGGAAGCCTCCTTCCCAAAAACTGAACGATCAAAAACCCGTATCATCTCCTCTTTAAAGTTCTGATAATCGTTAGAACACTCAGCCCTTGCCTCCCAGATAGCTGTGCCCCACTCCCGAGCCCGACCAGTAAGGAGTGATATGACGTAAGCGATCCGAGCTCTCTCTCTTGAGTACGTGTTGGGCTGGAGAGAGAACACAATATCACACTGGGTGAGAAAGGAGCGACACTCAGTGGGCTGCCCAGAGTAACATGGTGGGTTATTAACCCTAGGTTCCGGAGACTCGGAAGACCAGGAAGTAGCTGGTGGCACGAGACGAAGACTCTGAAACTGTCCAGAGAGATCGGAGACCTGAGCGGCCAGGGTCTCAACGGCATGACGAGCAGCAAACAATTCCTGCTCGTGTCTGCCGAGCATAGCTCCCTGGAACTCGACGGCAGTGTTGAGAGAATCCGTAGTCGCTGGGTCCATTCTTGGTCGGATTCTTCTGTTATGCAGATGAATGAGGACCCAAAAGCGACGTAATAGTAACAGAGTCTTTATTCCAGTATAAAACAAATAATGATACTCCTGGATATAAATCAATGGAAATCCAAAACAGGAAACTGAAATCCTCTCGTCAATAGAGAGGAACGACTGGAGACGCGACCACAGACTGCAGGTCGCTTCAGGAAGGCACAGGCCGTAGCTGACATAGACACCTGCTCACACGCAGCATCTGAAGAAGGTAAAAGAACACGACAGGGCGGAACAAGACACAGGAACTGCAAACATCAAACAAGAATCCGACAAGGACAGGAGCGGAAAACAGAGGGAGAAATAGGGACTCTAATCAGAGGGCAAAATAGGGGACAGGTGTGAAAGAGTAAATGAGGTCGTAGGGAGAATGAGAAACAGCTGGGAGCATGAACGGAACGATAGAGAGAGAGAAAGAGAAAGAACCTAATAAGACCAGCAGAGGGAAGCACAGGGACAAGACATGATCAAAGACAAAACATGACAGATATTTCTAAACATTAGAAGCCTTTTTAAAACTCAAATACGCTACAAGTTTGCATTTCCTGCTTTGCAAGAAAATTCTCAGCAACAAAAGAATGATCAAACTAAGATCCTACATCTGTAGCAGGAGGGAGCTTTTGCCTTTATACGTGGTTTGTCTTCTTACAACATTTGCAACTTTGTATGCTCAAAATACAACGATGAGTCCTGTACACAAAGACTGACCCCAAGTAAACTGCTGTAACATTTTTTGTGTGGTACATCTCAGTGGCATATATTTATTAAGCATGCATGTCATGCCCCAACTGTCGCTATCTTTCAGAAGCAATGTTTTTGTTTTTTACCAGATGCTAAAGAGAGGAAGGATGTCTGAGGCTGATATGGGCCCCTGCGTAGTCAAGCTGTGGTGCAAAATGTCAAACATGATTTGAAAATGAGCGTGTGCTATTTGGGTGCACCTAATTCAACATTTATTTTCCATAATGTTCAAACAATTATATACATTTTATATATTCTATAATCCCTCTAAAGATTGGTGATTTATATAGAAAAAAATAGATAACTTTTAGTACTTTTGCGATCAGACTTGATTGCTTTGTTCAGGCACCTTTGTAACACTGCCGTTTGGATTTTGCGGACCTGTCACCCAAGCTGCTTTTGAGATTGAAGGACTAACCTCTGAAGTTACACTGTGGTGAAATCAAAGCTGACTGGCTAAAGAAATCAAACCCACAAGTTATCGGACACAGCCCAAAGAGCACAGCAGGCATGGCACTCATAAAGGCATTTAGACAACTGCTGTTACACCCCATCTAACAATCCTGGACTGGTCACTGCTATGCAATGCAATGACAGATGCACTATTAGACCACTAAGGAGTACAGAACTCCTCAGTCATTATCATGCCATCTGTCCACCTCAGTTATTACATACTTAGCCTATTGTCATACTCTATCTTCAGGTCTGCACATGAGGAAGTAGGTTCAAAGGGATTTCAAAGCATTCTCATTCATGAGATTCGTTTTAAGTTGGATGCCTTTTGTAATCCACCTTGGTGTAGCTCTAATAAATCGCACTCCCATTCTTCACTATGCAAGGAGAGGATCACTGGTTACATGATCACGTCATAATGATTTCAAACATCTGTGTTTGGGGCGATATCCTGGCTACATGCATATCAGGTTGTTCTTTGTCCTTATCAAAACATCACTCGGACAGATTTGTCATGCTTATGTTTGCATATTCATCTTAATTCAGTCTGACATCTGAAACAGGGGTGATAGAGTGTTATCTGAGACAAATTCACCGTGAAACGCCACAGAGCACAGTCTCTGGCGTAATCATTGTGTCACTATTGCGACACCACCCGCACAATCCTCTCTCTCGGCATCCCTTAAAATCAGTGAGTGTGGCTGAAGCTGAAGGCCCCAATGAAAAGTCTGTAGCCAGATAGTTTTGTCTGCACCAGTGGCTGTGTGAAGCGTGGTGTTAAATCACACTGTGTGAAAGGGAGAGCTCCTCGTCTGCTCCTGTTGTGACAGTGACAAGGCCCTTTGTGGAGGAACCCCTAGCAGTAAATCTGCTCTGGTCCTCCTCACAAAGCACTGCCTCCATTTACGACTCCTCTGAGGGAGGTGTGCCTCTGAATAAACAATGAGGGGACTGGGACCGCACGGAACTCACTGCATTCTTTCTCAGGCAGGTCCAGCAGATGAGGCAGGGAGTTCTGGGGGACTCCCCTTTGTTGTCTCTCTGCAAACTGCAGGATTGTGTTCCTTTGATACAAAGCCATGCATCTCTCTATGTGCCTCACAGGTTGTTCTTGCATAGCATCACAAGGCTCATCGGCAGGTAATTACTGAATAAGGTAAATGTATAATATCATCAAAAATTGCTCATTCTGAATTATAATACATATATAATAGATTAATAACACAATTATATTCTGTGCACACCAATGTGGTATTCAACATTTAAACGTACAAAATGAGTGCAATGTGTAAACGAAAAACACTATTTCAAAGTGTCAAAAAACAAGAAAAATCCCATCAATACTGACATTATCAGCTGAATAATATGCACTCAAGCACATCAGATGTGAACCTAAATAGCAGTATAGTGTTCCAAAGGGAAGACTTCTTTCCAATTGTAATTGTCTACTGCAGCTTGCCCATGGAAGCCATTGTTGTTCAAAAATACCCTCGCATCTGACAAAAGCCAGCATGACTAATTCAAAGGAAACATGTGCTCAATCATGAGAGCCCAGGGATGGATGGTCCCAACATAAACAGTGTCTTCCTGTACCCAGCAGAGGAACAGGCTCAGAGCTACAGTCTGCCCCAGTCTGACAGGGAATGGTCTTGCAAAGCTAAAAACCATTAAGGAAAACGTATCCGTGTTCACAGGATACACAATCATGTGTGATACATTACGAAAATTCCATACACTCATGGCATGCATGTATTTTTATTGACCAATGGTTATATGAATCATATGACATTTTCAAACAACAGTTGGTGCTTGACTAGTCAGCAAATAAATATGCTATTTTTCAGTAAATTAGTTTTGTGTGCTAAAACAAAGGGGAAAATAAGCCACCAGCTGTTTTCGGGGTTGTGTATGGATACCCACCACACAAACAACCAGGTATAAACACTGGGTACACTGAACTAAGGGATTACCAAGGGCGAGTTGCCATAGTGATGAATGCTGCAACACTCTCAGCAGGACATAGGTTCCGTGAATCACACCGCAGCAAAAGCTATTTTACTGAACTGGAAAACTGCCTGCATTTCATTGAATGTTTTCACTCACAGTTTACTCAAACTTAAATGTATGACATTGTCTTGTAGATTTGAACCTAGTTATTGTCTCATACAGTATGCGTAAGGCTATGGTAGATGTATCCACCCCAGTAGATTTATGGGGCTCCTCTGCACCACTGCTCCCTTAGCATTGTGAGAGAGTGGTCAGGGCAGCGGGAGGACCCAGCTTACACAGTGGGGTTGCCCATAGTTGATTAGCCTCACAATGTACCACAATGGAAGTCATATCCTCTACTTTCTCCTTTTATCTTGTGAGGTGCAGGAGCAGTCCTTGGTAGCTGAAGTGTTGAAAACTCAACCATGTGTAGTGTGTATGTTTTCCCATGTTGAAGGTTTAAACAGTAACAGATTTCTCATTACTGAAATGGGCCTGACCACCAGGCACCATTTGCATCTCCCGCCTTTGTCTGTATAGTCCAATTTCAGAATCATTCAAGGGATAAATAAACAACATGAAAACATACTAATAAAAGTAACCTTACCCTTCCCCTCTCCCACTGCCAATCTATGCCTGATGAGAGGAATGGCTGCTTTTATAAAGGAAGTTGGAAGTGCAAACAGACAGTATTGGTCACCTTGGACACCTGGAATTCCAAACAGAGAACGGGGTGGAAGACCAAATTTGTATCAAGGGTCATGTTTCCCAGGGCCTGAGTCAAAGGGGTCATTAACAACCCTCATGGAAAAACCGCATGATTTCCCATGTGACATTTCCACACATTTGTCACATGTGAAATCATGTACAACCATGTGTTTTTGGAACCCTTCACATGTAACATTTCACATGTGTTTTTGGAACACTTCAGATTTTCATATGTGAAATAGTGTGTTTATACTTTAATTATTATTCATTATGTCCTTACCTGGGATTTGAACTCACAACCTCTTGGTTCACTGCATTTCAATCATCCTTCTATGATCTGTGTCAATGACTGACTTCACCTGTATTCCTACACTTTGGACTTCAAAGTAGATCTCAGCTTTGTTAAAAATACACTGAAGAAAAACTATTATATTTATCATAGTGATTCAGGAGTAACATTAAATCAGAATAATATACTCCACCAACATTAGACAACTATACAGAAAACCCTCAAATTGCTGAAATCAATGATGAGAGAATAGTCAGAATAACTGATAACTAAAATAACAGTGCAGATGACACTATTTTGCTAAGTGCAGAGATGTATTGTTAAGTATTGAACGTGTATGTGAATGCTGCAGAAAGGTCAGTGTACTTCAAGTGCAGGTTGTGAGTTCAAATCCCTGGTAGGGTTGTACTTTGGCGATAACACATGAAATTGCACTTGAATCGCATGTGAAATAAAAATAATAATCACGTGAAGTGCTCCAAAAACACGTTTTCACATGTGAAATGTCACGTGAACTGTCACGTGATGTTTTCCATAAACACATTTTCCACGTGTGAAATCATGTGGTTCAACATGTGATAACATGAAACTGAATTGTTAGCCATTGCTGTAAATTTAGTGGGAATTTTTTGTCATTTTACTGTACATTTCTACAGTAATAGGATACTGTATTAGTGTTCTGCTATATATTTACTGTCATCACAATGCACTTGGGAAGGCTACTTTTTGGCCCGTCCTACAAATTAACTTGGCATGCCTCACTTGCAATTGCATTTAAACTTATAGGATACTTTAGAGGCGCTTATTCTTTTATAGTAAGCTACCAGCTATTGAGTTGCGGTGAAAATAGTGGAAACAACTTTTAATTTATTTCTACAACTGAACTGCATTTTGTCAGTAAATATACAACAATAAACTATATTCAGGAAGTATACAGAAATTCCAATTACTTTCAATGCTACAAAATTATGAAGTAGAATTTAGTTAACTTTCTGAATTGACTGGAATTAACCTCAAAATTGGTAAGCACACTTCTGACACAACCACACCTGGGATTTAAACTCACAACCTCTTGGATGCCAGCAACATGAATTTCCTGCTTTGCCACCGAGTCTGTGGCCATGACAACGATCGACCACAGATTTACTGGCAGGAATACATTTCTGCACTTAGCTAAAAGTTGCCCAGAATCAAGTCAATAATTGTGCAATGACACCAACAAAAAAGTTCAGGGACACTTGACATTAAGGCCTATTTTCATTCAGATCAAGCGTAATCCTGTCTAACGCTGCATTTAAAAATATATACAGTGGGGAGAACAAGTATTTGATACACTGCCGATTTTGCAGGTTTTCCTACTTACAAAGCATGTAGAGGTCTGTAATTTTTATCATAGGTACACTTCAACTGTGAGAGACGGAATCTAAAACAAAAATACAGAAAATCACATTGTATGATTTTTAAGTAATTAATTTGCATTTTATTGCATGACATAAGTATTTGATACATCAGAAAAGCAGAACTTAATATTTGGTACAGAAACCTTTGTTTGCAATTACAGAGATCATACGTTTCCTCTAGTTCTTGACCAGGTTTGCACACACTGCAGCAGGAATTTTGGCCCACTCCTCCATACAGACCTTCTCCAGATCCTTCAGGTTTCGGGGCTGTCGCTGGGCAATACGGACTTTCAGCTCCCTCCAAAGATTTTCTATTGGGTTCAGGTCTGGAGACTGGCTAGGCCACTCCAGGACCTTGAGATGCTTCTTACGGAGCTACTCCTTAGTTGCCCTGGCTGTGTGTTTCGGGTCGTTGTCATGCTGGAAGACCCAGCCACGACCCATCTTCAATGCTCTTACTGAGGGAAGGAGGTTGTTGGCCAAGATCTCGCGATCCATGGCCCCATCCATCCTCCCCTCAATACGGTGCAGTCGTCCTGTCCCCTTTGCAGAAAAGCATCCCCAAAGAATGATGTTTCCACCTCCATGCTTCACGGTTGGGATGGTGTTCTTGGGGTTGTACTCATCCTTCTTCTTCCTCCAAACACGGCGAGTGGAGTTTAGACCAAAAAGCTCTATTTTTGTCTCATCAGACCACATGACCTTCTCCCATTCCTCCTCTGGATCATCCAAATGATCATTGGCAAACTTCAGACGGGCCTGGACATGCGCTGGCTTGAGCAGGGGGACCTTGCGTGTGCTGCAGGATTTTAATCCATGACGGCGTAGTGTGGTACTAATGGTTTTCTTTGAGACTGTGGTCCCAGCTCTCTTCAGGTCATTGACCAGGTCCTGCCGTGTAGTTCTGGGCTGATCCCTCACCTTCCCCATGATCATTGATGCCCCACGAGGTGAGATCTTGCATGGAGCCCCAGACCGAGGGTGATTGACCGTCATCTTCAACTTCTTCCATTTTCTAATAATTGCGCCAACAGTTGTTGCCTTCTCACCAAGCTGCTTGCCTATTGTCCTGTAGCCCATCCCAGCCTTGTGCAGGTCTACAATTTTATCCCTGATGTCCTTACACAGCTCTCTGGTCTTGGCCATTGTGGAGAGGTTGGAGTCTGTTTGATTGAGTGTGTGGACAGGTGTCTTTTATACAGGTAACGAGTTCAAACAGGTGCAGTTAATACAGGTAATGAGTGGAGAACAGGAGGGCTTCTTAAAGAAAAACTAACAGGTCTGTGAGAGCCGGAATTCTTACTGGTTGGTAGGTGATCAAATACTTATGTCATGCAATAAAATGCAAATTAATTACTTAAAAATCATACAATGTGATTTTCTGGATTTTTGTTTTAGATTCCGTCTCTCACGGTTGAAGTGTACCTATGATAAAAAGTACAGACCTCTACATGCTTTGTAAGTAGGAAAACCTGCAAAATCGGCAGTGTATCAAATACTTGTTCTCCCCACTGTATATGGCGTAGTAAAACTGCATAAATGTTGCTCTTCACTTTCTGGAGGACCGAGTTTGAAATCAGTAGAAGATTACATCTTCAAACTAAGGGCAACCATGGCATCAGTGACAGAGAGGAAGAGGCGTCCATCCATGTATACGGGTAAGAGTCTACTGTAGCTAGCTACATTTTCAGATATTACACCTTTCTAATTTTGTCAGAAAGTCATTTTCATTTAAAGTTCAAGTGTACTGTTAGCTAGCTAGCTAACATTAGCTGGCTGGCTTGCTAGCTAGCATTACGTGTATGATCTCTGTAGTAATATCTCAGAGCATTTTGCTTTGCTAGTTGTAGCCTAAAGTTAGTTAGCTAACATTGAACCTGGTTGGTTAGCTACCTGCAGATTCATACAGGGTAGTAACATCATATATTGGGATTATGGTTCATTGTTTAGCTAGCTAGCTACATGTCTTAACAAAAGACTCCACTATGCAAGTAACCATTTCAATAGAATGTTAATGATGTCACTGCGACAAATGTTGATAGATTTAGCTGGTAAATTTGCTCTGGCTATCTACTCTGATTTCAGAGCACTCTCGTCTGAGTGTGCCATAGCACAGAATAACTGAGGAATTTACGAACACCAACACCAGCTGAATATGGCCGGTGTCAGTAAACGTTGGCAAAAAAAGGGAAATTGTTGAGAGCAGTACTGTTGTAGTTACCAACACTCTGGATAACATAAAAACAGCCTAACCAGCTCTGAATGGGCAAGTAAAATGGTCAGAGTGAGCTATTCTGTCATTTGTGTCTGGAAGTAGCTAGCAAGTTAGCCAACGTTAGCCAGTTAGCTTGGGTGTTGACTGCTGTTGTTAAAACAGAACACTCAGATCAACCCTTCAAGAGATGGGTGGGCTAAAGCTTAAGAGGATGTGAACAATGCTGAATGGGTGTAGACAAATAAGAACTCTCCAGTAGGTGTACCAAAATATTCAAAGGCCATTTTCTCAAAAGTGAGGTTACAAGTTTATCAACTTTCAAAGCAGAATGACTTTCCCATTGTTCCTCAAATGTAGTGTATGATATTCCATTTTCTAGCTCTGAGTCTCTACTTTTATCCAATGTAAACAATTTCAAATGTTACTATATAAGAGCAAATGGAGCCAGTCGGTCACATTTAACATAGCTGACCCATCACTCTCTCTGACCTGATAGTCTGGTAGGAAAGTGAGTATTACAACACAGTGATCAGCTATAATTTAAATATTGCATGCCCTTTCATAGTCAACACACTTACCTCAGCTTTAAATAAGGCAGAATACAAGATTAACTGGGATGACAATCCCTTTCATGGGAGACCTTAAAAAGTTGGCTGAAAGCCACGCCTCCAATAAGCTACACCTGCAATCTTCTGATAGGCTGCCGGTGCTACAGTACGCTGCCAATCAGCAAGTGATGCACATGTTGTCAACAGAAGAGTCAGTGAAGCCACAGTAGTTAACTGGCAAGGATTGCTAGTGGCATTACATTTACATTTACATTTAAGTCATTTAGCAGACGCTCTTATCCAGAGCGACTTACAAGTTGGTGCATTCACCTTATGATGTCCAGTGGAACAACCACTTTACAATAGTGCATCTAACTCTAAGGGGGGGGGGGGGGGGGGTTAGAAGGATTACTTTATCCTATCCTAGGTATTCCTTAAAGAGGTGGCGTTTCAGGTGTCTCCGGAAGGTGGTGATTGATTCCGCTGACCTGGCGTCGTGGGGGAGTTTGTTCCACCATTGGGGTGCCAGAGCAGCGAACAGTTTTGACTGGGCTGAGCGGGAGCTGTACTTCCTCAGAGGTAGGGAGGCGAGCAGGCCAGAGGTGGATGAACGCAGTGCCCTTGTTTGGGTGTAGGGCCTGATCAGAGCCTGAAGGTACGGAGGTGCCGTTCCCCTCACAGCTCCGTAGGCAAGCACCATGGTCTTGTAGCGGATGCGAGCTTCAACTGGAAGCCAGTGGAGAGAGCGGAGGAGCGGGGTGACGTGAGAGAACTTGGGAAGGTTGAACACCAGACGGGCTGCGGCGTTCTGGATGAGTTGTAGGGGTTTAATCGCACAGGCAGGGAGCCCAGCCAACAGCGAGTTGCAGTAATCCAGACGGGAGATGACAAGTGCCTGGATTAGGACCTGCGCCGCTTCCTGTGTGAGGCAGGGTCGTACTCTGCGAATGTTGTAGAGCATGAACCTACAGGAACGGGTCACCGCCTTGATGTTGGTTGAGAACGACAGGGTGTTGTCCAGGATCACGCCAAGGTTCTTAGCGCTCTGGGAGGAGGACACAATGGAGTTGTCAACCGTGATGGCAAGATCATGGAACGGGCAGTCCTTCCCCGGGAGGAAGAGCAGCTCCGTCTTGCCGAGGTTCAGCTTGAGGTGGTGATCCGTCATCCACACTGATATGTCTGCCAGACATGCAGAGATGCGATTCGCCACCTGGTTATCAGAAGGGGGAAAGGAGAAGATTAATTGTGTGTCGTCTGCATAGCAATGATAGGAGAGACCATGTGAGGATATGACAGAGCCAAGTGACTTGGTGTATAGCGAGAATAGGAGAGGGCCTAGAACAGAGCCCTGGGGGACACCAGTGGTGAGAGCACGTGGTGCGGAGACAGATTCATAAAGTGTCCTTTAGGTTGCTGGCAACGTACTATGAATTTTACACTAACTGGTCATTTCCAGGTAAGAAATGTCAAATACACAGCAACAATTTGCTTTTAACTTACTGAAAAAGAGCACAATAACCTCTCACAGTGCTGCTCATTACTGACATATTCTATTACAATGTTTGCAGGACAGACAGTGTCAAAGGAGATGCTTAACTTGCATCTGCATAGCCACCAAACACTTAAACTGCTAAAACACTTTCACTGACGGTTGGCACAAATGCACATATATTTGACCATGCGCCCAAATATGCTAATGTCCCTCACCAGTACATTTCCCTACCCTATAGTACTAGTCTAAAGTTTAGACACACCTACTCATTGAAGGATTTTTCTTTATTTTTCTTTTTGATTATTTTATTTTAAGACAATTAAAACTGTGAAATAACATAAGGAATCATGTACTAAGCAAAAAAGCGTTTCAAGTTCTCATTTACAACTGTGACCTGGCCAAGATAAACAACAACACAGATTTACACATGGAATAATCAAAAGTACAGTCAATAACAATAGAAAAATATATATACAGTGTGTGCAAATGGAGTAAGGAGGTAAGGCATAAATAGACCATAGTAGCAAAGTAATTACAATTTAGCAAATTAACACTGGAGTGATAGATGTGCAGGTGATGATGTGTAAGTAGAAATACTGGTGTGCAAAAGAGCAAAAAAAGTAAATAAAAACAATATGGGGATGAGGTAGGTAGTTGGATGGGCTATTTACAGATGGGCTGTGTACAGTTGCAGCGATCTGTGAGCTGCTCAGATAGCTGATGCTTAAAGTTAGTGAGGGAGATATAAGTCTCCAACTTCAGCGATTTTTGCAATTCGTTCCAGTCATTGGCAGCAGAGAACTGGAAGGAAAGGCGATGACCAGTGAAATATACCTGCTGGAGCGTGTGCTACGTGTGGGTGTTGCTATGGTGACCAGTGAGCTGAGATAAGGCAGGGCTTTGACTAGCAAAGACTTAAAGATGACCTGGAGCCAGTGGAGCGTGTGCAATAACTCAATTTGCCTTTGCACTCCTTCTAAACAATGCGATTTTTAAAACTTTGGCAAAGGGTCTAAAGTCTAAAAAGCTTAGTCCACTCTGTTCATAACAGATTCTAGTTTTGGGAACAGAAACCTTTCGATGAGAAAATGTGCAGAATGTCAGTCAAAATCCATCTCCTCCCATTTACTCCCACTCCCGGCAGTCATTCTTCGTTTTTTCCACTGGCAGCCAAAGGTTTTGAGAAAGAAACCAGAGCGTCCTCTGCCAGGAATAGTTCATTAACGGCCATTCTGGTAGATGGAGCCTGAAGTCAATCTTTATTATTCCAGCATGGGCATTTGGCTTCGGGTCAAATAAAGCATTACAGTGAAGGCCCAAAGAAAGAGCACATCAATCTGAGAAACTGCCAGTAGCTATGACTCCAGTCAAGTACATACGCACACATCATATTCTCAGGCCTCACATTGGCACTACCATGATAGGGCGTGGTGGAGGACAGCTGAGAGAGATTTGTGGCTAAGTGTTAGCATGATTGACTGTGTTCCCCTGTAGCTCCATTAGCCACCAAGACGGCTAATTCCCTACTGGTATCTGAGGTGTGATCACAACAACAACGCTCACAGCTTGGAGTGCTCAAATCAATCCAGGGCCAATTGGGATGCCATGGAATCATGCCAAAGCCATTTATCTTCTCCAGAAACGAGGTGTCCTGCTAAAGTTTCTCAGGTGTGGCCTGCTTCAAACAGCTTTTACACCTCCAGCTGAGGCACAGTCACATGGAACTTGCTGGGATACGTTGGACACTCAAGCAGAATGTATAGATCGACTTAATGGTCAGAATTGTTATCTGTCACATTGCACATTGACGTCCTGCTGTCTGAACTTTGATTGCTCACAGCAAGTATTAATGCCAGTTGATGTTTAACCTTTACTGAAACCTGTTTGTAACCATTTTGCATCAGATAGAACTACAAATGGCAACTTGTGGTAGGCTCTTGTATGAGGCTCTGAAGTAGCAGAGAACGTGGGTGAAGAGAGGGCAGGAATGTGTTTTTGTGCCAGTGAGGGCAGTGACACGGAGTCAGAGGGAGGATGTGGGTGGGAATGCAGGGGGATGAGAGGAAGATTGTTCCAAACTTTCTCTTTTTTTAAACATAGGCTCTAGTGGGAAAGCAGGTGTGAAACCTTTGTTTTGCCTTGTTTCTACAGATTGTGTGCTGTGTGTATTAGTAAAATGGACAGAGAGAGAGAGAGCGAGAGACACACAACCACACACACACAGGAATATGAGCATGTTATCACCATAACCAAGATGATAAAGCACCGCAACCTTGTCTGGCCTTGTTGAAGTCAAAATAAAACAAAATTGAATGCTCCACACTTAACAAAGACAATCCTTTATAAATGTCCATTCATACCAAGCACATCAAATCAATGTGGCAAAAAAGTACAATTTGCTTTAAAAACGTATTTAGAATACGTTCAGGCACCTTTTCTAACTCTCCCTATTGACTGTACACAATAATACATAATATATGAGCATTTCAAGCATTCAATAATTGATAATGCAGCAAAAAAGAGAAGTGCCTCTATCAGACCTGCTTTCAGGCTTTTATCCTATAACAGATCTAACAGGACATCAGCACAGTATGTGAACTGGCCAAAGAAAAACCTTCCTCAGCCATTAAAACAATAAATCACTGGACAAAGCCTGTTAATTGAAAGCTCCCTGCAGTTATCTGTTCTAGTTACCAGCAGCAGATTTTCACACGTTCCTCTCAACTGTTTCTTATTATGTTCAGTTTATGACGCAGTTTTGGGAGGAGAACTTTAAGCCTCAGATGACACATCTAATCCACAGCAGGAACTTCCATATATCAGCATTCCGTATTGGAAAGCAGCCTTCAAGCAGGAACTCCATATGTGGACAAAGACTTTCATATTGGAATGTGACCCTGAGCAGGAACTCTATACATGGTCACCGACATTTATATTGGAACATCGCCCAGGACCAGGAAAGCCATATATGGGCCCAGACACCCATATTGGCACGTGGCCTATTAGCAAGGTATTCCATATGGACATAGAGCCGTGACCATGCCAATATGCTCACCTGCATCCAATCTTCATTAGCCACCAGCCCGCCTCACTCACCTGAATCCCCTTGCTTAATCAACCACCCTCATAATATTTCAACGGCATCCATCTTCACTCTTTTGTACAGCTGCCTAGTGATCTAACCCATGGCTGCTGTTTGTCCTTTGCCATGGTTCTGCCCTTGAGTTCCCCCGACTTGGAGGTCCTTCCTCTCTCCCTTTCCTCTAGGACAGGTATTCCCAAACTGGGGTACGCATACCCCCAGGGGTATGTGCAATGCTGTCGGGGGTACGCCAAATGAAAAAGTGATACACATTTACATTTGATTTATTTCGGAACCTTTTCAAACAGTCCATTTATATTTTCCAACAGGGCTATGCATTTGGGTGAGGTTTTTTCTCGCCTGAGTAGCCTTGTTTCACTGCCAAAAATAAAATTAAACCATCTAGTGTTCAGCGAAATAACCACACAATGTCAAATACAGGTAGCCTAGTCAAGTAATTAACATCCAATCACATTAACCGTTACTCTCTCGCGGGAATTCCACTAACAGTCCGTATGTAGCCAAACGTAGCTGCTGCTCATGTTGGTATCTGTACTGATGGTGCAAAAGCCATAACAGGGAGACATAGTGGAGTGGTAACGTGTGTGCAAGCAGTTGCTCCCGATGCCACTTGGGTACGCTGCAGCATCCATCGAGAGGCTCTTGCTGCCAAAGGAATGCCTGACAGCTTGAAAGATGTGTTGGACACTACAGTGAAAATTGTTAACTTTGTTAAAAGCAAGGCCCTTGAACTCTCATGTATTTTCTGCAATGATTTTTTAAAATATATATTATTTCACCTTTATTTAACCAGGTAGGCAAGTTGAGAACAAGTTCTCATTTACAACTGCAACCTGGCCAAGTTTAAGCAAAGCAGTGCGACAAAAACAACAACACAGAGTTACACATGGGATAAACAAACGTACAGCAAATAACACAATAGAAAAATCTGTATACAGTGTGTGCAAATGAAGTAAGGAGATAAGGCAATAAATAGGCCAATAGTGGCAAAGTAATTACAATTTAGCAATTTACACTGAAGTGATATATGTGCAGATGAGGATGTGGGAGTAGAAATACTGGTGTGCAAAAGAGCAGAAAAACAAAAAAAATATGGGGATGAGGTAGGTAGTTGGTTGGATGGGCTATTTACAGCTGCAGTGATCGGTAAGCTGCTTTGACAGCTGACGCTTAAAGTTTGTGAGGGAGATATGTCTCCAACTTCAGTGATTTTTGCAATTCGTTCCAGTCATAGGCAGCAGAGAACTGGAAGGAAAGGCGGCCAAAGCAGGTGTTGGCTTTGTGGATAACCAGTGAAATATACCTGCTGGAGCGCGTGCTACGGGTGGGTGTTGCTATGGTGACCAGTGAGCTGAGATAAGGCGGGGCTTTGCCTAGCAAAGACAGATAGATGACCTGGAGCCAGTGGGTTTGGCGACAAATATGTAGCGAAGACCAGCCAACGAGAGCATACAGGTCGCAGTGGTGGGTAGTATATGGGGCTTTGGTGACAAAACGGATGGTACTGTGATAGACTGCATCCAATTTGCTGAGTAGAGTGTTGGAGGCTATTTTGTAAATGACATCGCCCGAAGTCAAGGATCGGTAGGATAGTCAGTTTTACGTGCGTATGTTTAGCAGCATGAGTGAAGGATGCTTTGTTGCGAAATAGGAAGCCGATTCTAGATTTAACTTTGGATTGGAGATGCTTAATGTGAGTCTGGAAGGAGAGTTTACAGTCTAACCAGACACCTAGGTATATGTAGTTGTCCACATATTCTAAGTCAGAACCGTCCAGAGTAGTGATGCTTGTCGGGCGGGCGGGTGCGGGCAGCGATCGGTTGAAGAGCATGCATTTAGTTTTACTAGCATTTAGCAGTTGGAGGCCACGGAAGGAGTGTTGTATGGTATTGAAGCTCGTTTGGAGGTTTGTTAACACAGTGTCCAAAGAAGGGCCAGATGTATACAGAATGGTGTCGTCTGCGTAGAGGTGGATCAAAAAAATCCCCCGCAGCAAGAGCGACATCATTGAAATATACAGAGAAAAGAGTCGGCCCTTGAATTGAACCCTGTGGCACCCCCATAGAGACTGCCAGAGGTCCAGACATCAGGCCCTCCGATTTGACACACTGAACTCTATCTGATAAGTAGTTAGTGAACCAGGTGAGGCAGTAATTAGAGAAACCAAGGCTGTTGAGTCTGCCCATAAGAATACGATGATTGACTGAGTCAAAAGCCTTGGCCAGGTTGATGAAGACGGCTGCACAGTACTGTCTTTTATCGATGGCGGTTATGATATCGTTTAGGACCTTGAGGGTGGCTGAGGTGCACCCGTGACCAGCTCGGAAACCATATTGCATAGCGGAGAAGGTACGGTGGGATTCGATATGGTCGGTGATCTGTTTGTTCACTTGACTTTCGAAGACTTTAGAAAGGCAGGGCAGGATGAATATAGGGCAGCGACTATGTAACGCGTTTACAACATACAGAAGTGCGCTGGTTATCAAGGGGCAAAGTATTGACACATTTTTTGGGGGATTGAGAGACGACCTTAAAGTTTTCTTTACTGACCATCATTTTCACTTGTCTGACCGCCTGCATGATGACGAATTAATCACACGACTGGCCTATCTGGGTGATGTTTTTTCCGCCTGAATGATCTGAATCTAGGATTACAGGGACTCTCCAACTATATTCAATGTGCGGGACAAAATTGAGGCTATGGTTAAGAAGTTGGAGCTCTTCTGTCTGCATTAACAAGCACAACACACAGGTCTTCCAACATTGTATGATTTTTTTTGTGTACAAATGAACTCAAGCTTACGGACAATGTGATATAGCGAAGCACCTAAATTGAGTGCGCAATTCCGCAAGTACTTTCCCGAAACGGATGACACAAACAACTGGATTCATTATCCCTTTCATGCCCTGCCTCCAGTCCACTTACAGATATCTGAACAAGGGAGCTTCATCGAAATTGCAACAAGCGGTTCTGTGAAAATTGAATTTAATCAGAAGCCACTGCCAGATTTCTGGATTGGGCTGTGCTCAGAGTATCCTGCCTCGGCAAATCGCGCTGTTAAGACACTGATGCCCTTTGTAACCACGTACCTATGTGAGAGTGGATTCTCGGCTCTCACTAGCATGAAAACTAAATACAGGCACAGTCTGTGTGTGTGGAAAATTATTTAAGACAGACTCTCTCCAATACAACCCAACATTGATGAGTTGTCTGCATCCTTTCAAGCACACCCTTCTCATTAACCTGTGGTGAGTTACTCACAATTTTCGATTAACAAATAATGTTTTATATGTAAGATGTTTAAATAAAGAACAAAATTATTATGTGTGCCCTGGTCCTATAAGAGCTCTTTGTCACTTCCCACGAGCTGGGTTGTGACAACAACTCACACTCATTCTTATGTTTAATAAATGTATTATCTAGTGAGTGTGTGTGGCAGGCTTACAATGATTGCAAACATTTGAGAGTGCGCTGGCCCTGGTGCTAGAGGGGGTATGCAGCTGAAGGTTGAATGTTTGAAGAGGTACATGACTATAAAAGTTTGGGACCACTGCTCTAGGAGAAACGAAAGACAAAGCAAAACACTGCTACCTGCGGCTCCTCTGGCCTTCTCAGCCACTTTCTCCCTTTTCTCACTGCTCCTCTCGCCCACTCACCTGCCCCTCCTCCCTCCCTCCGAGCCACTTTCCCTCTGTCTCCAAAGTGCACCTCCTGCCTCCTTAGCACCCCTCCTGCCTTCTGACAGTTCCCAGCTCCTCCAGATGAGCCATTCCGGCATCTGCCTGGACCATTTTGGGGGCAACCAATTCGTGCGAGTCTTAACACTAATACGACCAACATGGTAATCCAAGATGCACCAAACTGGGATGAACAGTTATGAAAGCAACCCACAAGCAATATAATGCTAAAGATGGCGACTACAGAGCTTTCTCCAGAGGATAACTTGGCAAAAGATTTCACCAAAGAGAATAACTAACATTTCTCCCTGTCCACTTCTACATTTCCATGTGCTGGGCAGTCCAGCACAACCAGTCAATAACTGGGGGTTGACCCTACCAGGAAGTGGGATTGAGCAAAACCTCGGTGCAGGACCGGACGGGGCCTTCCCTTACATTACCTTTCCACCCTCGTCTTCTCTTTTCGCCTCCTCCGTGCCAAATGCACCTGCCACTCGATATTCGCCACTCTAGTGAATGTCTACAAGCAAACACTTCAACTAGGTCGAGTGAATGACTCAGCTCATTCACCGAAGTGCAACGTGACCATTCCAACTTGGCGCTCTACTGGAGTTTTGGCATCTTGCCTGGACCAACCCCTGGACCTCTTGATCTTCCTACCTGCACTCCACAACTCCAGATTCCCTTTTCACAGCCTGCTGCATAGGCCCAGATGGAACCAAGCTTCCTGCTTCCACCGTACGGCCATCACATGGCCATTCCCACATGGTTCTTTCCCATGCCGATTCGGAACAGATCCTCCCACTCCACCAGGCAGCCATCACACGGCCTTCATCACACGTTTGCTCACCCCAGGATGGGGCTGATTGGACAGAGCCTCCTCCCACGGCCTTCTGCAAATAGACCCCACCTACGATGACACAGGACTGAGGCTCCTGCATGCACCTTCTCTCTAGCAGCCGGCCAGAGCTCCTGCTTCCACCTCACACCTACCTACCTAGCTGCGTCCATGCTGAGCCCAGACTGGGCATCCTGCCCTCACTCACCTTCTCTTCTGCAGCCGGGACTCAGCTCCCATCTCCACCCCACAGCCACGGCCCTCCCTACGCCGAGCCCTTCACCCTCCTTTCCTGTTGACCAGGCCTTCTGAAGCTTGTCCCCATGTCCCTATGTGTGACTTTCCTATCATCACATCCTACGTCACGTACGCCCACCAGCACCAACGCTACTACTACACCACCATCAGTAGTATGTGGACACCCCTTCAAATGAGCTGAATCCACTATTTCAGCCACACCCATTGCATGGCTGTGTGCTCATTTTATACACCTGTCAGCAATCTCCACAGACAAATAATGGCAGTAAAATGGCCTTACTGAAGAGCTCAGTGACTTTCAACGTGGCACCGTCATAGGATGCCACCTTTCCAACAAGTCAGTTCATCAAATTTCTGCCCTGGTCAACTGTAAGTGCTGTTATTGTGAAGTGGAAACGTCTAGGAGCAACAAGGGCTCAGCCGCGAAGTGGTACGTCACACAAGCTAACAGAAAGTGACAGAGTGCTGAAGCGCGTAAAAATCGTCTGTCCTCGGTTGCAACACTCACTACCGAGTTCCAAACTGCCTCTGGAAGCAAAGTCGGCATAATAACTGTTTGTGGGGAGCTTCATGAAATGTTTCCATGGCCGAGCAGCCGCACACAAGCCTAAGATCACCATACGCAATGCCAAGCGTCGGCTGGTATGGTGTAAAGCTCGCCGCCATTGGACTCTGGAGTGATGACTCACGCTTCATTATCTGGCATTCCGACTGACGAGTCTAGGTTTGGCGGATGCCAGGAGAACGCTTTACCTGCGCCAATGCATAGTGCCAACTGTAAAGTTTGGTGGAGGTTTACTGGTCTGGGGCTGCTTTTCCTGGTTCGAACTAGGCCCCTGAAACAGGACCTTTCCTGTTTCAGCATGACAATGCCCCCGTGCAGAAAGCGAGGTCCATACAGAAATGGTTTGTCAAGATCGGTGTGGAAGAACTTGACTGGCCTGTACAGAGCCCTGACATCAACCCCATCAAACACCTTGGGATGAATTGGAATGCTGACTGCGAGCCAGGCCTAATTTCCCAACATCAGTGCACAACCTCACTATTGCTCTTATGGCTGAATGGAAGCAAGTCCAACATCTAGTGGAAAGCCTTCCCTGAAGAGTGGAGGCTGTTATAGCAGCTAAGGGGGGACCAACTCCATATTAAAGCCCATGATTTTGGATGAGCAGGTGTCTACATACTTTTGGCCTCCAATTCATGGACCTTGGGCCACGATCGGGGGCTATCCTGCTATTGCCAGCAGGAAGGCCAGCATAACCTCGGCATACGGCTGGAGGTTGGCTCTGCCAGCAGGCTCAGCACAACCACAGTTCATGGCCGGGGGCTGACCCTGCCCGGGAGGCCGATCCACGATCGGGGGCTGGCCTCCCCGACCTCCCCGATTGGTTCAACATAATTTCATTGAAATGAAGTGGAAACAACGTTGCCTCAACCAGTGTGTGCCCAGTGGGAAGAGTATGAAGAAAAAATGTTCCTGACAAGTGAGTCACTGTGACAAAGATTCTGAATCATCACAGAGGTTCAAAACAGACTGCTTACTGAGCTTCTACTTTGGTCAAGGAGGGTTACAAGCACAGGGGTGAGACACGGTTGCTCTAAAAGGCCCAGGCACCTGCTTCTCGTTTTCTGTCTTCATCCTCATTTCAGTGAACACTGAGCAGACAAACAGCACCATGCTTAAGCACAGCACTGAAGGGAAGAACTCAAACATCAAAACCAATAAGTTCAATACAAACAGGACCTTAAACTACAGAACTATTGATGTGCAATAAACTCTGATTATGAGAATCAGGATGGTAAATGTTGAGTACTAAAGAATCTGTAGTGAGTGCTGCCCAAAACCTCTATGCTATCCTTTATGGAGAAGAGTAGTAGTGTTCCCATGTGTTTGATGCCATTCCATGTACTCCATTCCGGCCATTATTATGAGCCGTCCTCCCCTCAGCAACCTCTACTGCAACACACACTCACATACAATCACTGTATATTGCTTACTTACTTTATCATGTTCTCCTTATTTCTATTTCTGGTGTGTTTTTGTTCTACTTTATTTTATAGTACTACTGATATTGATTACTGCATTGTTGAGAAAGAGCTTGCAAGAAAGGTATTTCACTGTACTTGCGCACATGACAATTTAACTTTAATATTTAAACAAAATAATCTCTTGAACGGTAAGACTACACTGTGAAGTTCCACCATTCCACAATCTGAAAGGGATGAATCATGCATTCCCAGTGGGTATCTGTTGCCTTAAATTGCTTCTGACAGTACTTACGTTTTCCGTGCCAAGTATTTGCACCCTGTGCCTTGTTAGCTGGCCTCCCGAGGAAAAACAGATGTTGAGACAATGGACAAATCTATTCCAGGGGCACTCTCGTGGCACACAGCCAAGACTCACCTCTCACCTCTTCACACAGGGCCAAGCAGAGGAGAGTAGTAGTAGGGGTGATGACTGCTCATCTTTCACTTTCACTCCAGATTACTGTATGATGACTGTCCTGGCTGAAAACAACTTGTCTGTCTCTTGCCGTTTGTTGAGTCTCAAACCGCAACGTATCAATAACCAAATGATTTGGTATGAAACACATTTGAAACTAAAAAGCAACTTAAATGTAGGAAACGTAGTGAAACCACTGATTAACCATGTTTTATATGTATACATAGTTTTTTTCTAGACGTATGCTTATTTCAAAGAATAAACTCAAACTTAGTATATCCTTAGTAAAACATTAAGTGGTAACGAGACAGATCAGCTTCAATGCTACTACTTTAACTGCATGGGAGCAGCTCATTCTGGCCATGGACTATTAGGTTGTTGCTGGCTGAGTGCAATGAGACTGTGGAGATCCTTAATGGGCTGTGACAGGCAGTCCCCATCGGTCCAGCCTGGGAATGGAGCGTTGTGTCCCTGGAAACAATGGGCAGATATATCCCCCTCATTATGTGAGGAGGAGAGATCCCAGCAGCCTGGCTCTGCCAGAATGACTAAGAAAACTCAAACTGACCATGTCCACCACAACAGATGGCCAGGTCAGAGGTAACCTGGAAACAGAGGGTCATGTCTATGGTTTATTCAATCTCAGCAGCTATTTTACTGTTAGCTTATTTGTAGAAATGTTTACTTTTATTTAAGATGTAACCATATACCTTTTGACATTTTCAATGCAAAGTTCACTCTGGCCTGGACAAATTGGACATCATCTGAGTAGGTGAATTTGAAGAGAAAGGGTAAAGTAGACAAATTGATTGATCGGGTCATTCCGCGGAAGTGAGATTCCTCTTTTCGTTTTGTAATTCAAAAGGTCCCTGCACACTGATAAAAGTTGTTGGAATCAACCATTCCAAAAAAAGAACAAAAGAGAAAGCGAGACCTAAATTAGAATTCATTCAGATTGTTGTCCATTGTGTAGGGGGCCTGTTGGTACTGGTGCAGTGACCTGTGTACTAACCCCTGCCCATCCCTGCACCCATCCTACCCCGAGTCCTGTGCAAGATCTGACAAAAAGCATGTGTACTGACGACTGTTCAGTGCTTAATTTGAGCCCGATCTGGCACCTCTTTCCAGGGTTGCCAGGTGTAATTTGTAGCCCAATGAACTCTCAAAACTCACCCAATAGGCCTGAAAACTAGCCAATTATTTTTTTCCTACAGCAAGAGGAGTTGCCACATTTATACGAACCATTTTTCCATAACGTTATCGAGCAAATTAAGGAATATCGACATAACTTGTAACTACGTTAGAAGCAAAATGCAGTTTTCATTAAAATAATAATTATTGCGAACTATGACATAATAAACTAACTTTAATATTTGTTTTATTTAACCTTTAACTAGGCAAGTCAGTTAAGAACAAATTCTTATTTACAATGACTGCCTACCCCAGCAACACTGGGCCAATTGTGCACTGCCCTACGGGACCCCCAATCACAGCTGGATGTGAACCAAGGACTGTAGTGACACCTCTTGCACTGTGATGCAGTGCCTTAGACCCCTGCGCCACTCGGGAGCCCTATGGCACTCCCAATCACGGCCGGTTGTGATACAGCCCAGGATCGAACCAGGGTCTGTAGTGACGCCTCTGCCCCTGCACCACTCGCAAGCCACCAGTATGTTACAAGAGAAAATATAATTTGCCATCATTGAACTCGCCAGATCCTTTTCCATCAATGGATGTCGATTTGACTCGTTTGACTACTATGATGAAGCAATAAGGCACAAGGGGGTTAAATAGCTAAACAGCTAAGTTAAATATCCTACCTACAACTGGTAAAAAGTTGTCAGGACGTGTGCGTGTGCTGCTTAGTCTCCTGTCACTCACCTGACTCAGCCAATAGGAGACAAAACTGCATGCCGCAGTGCTCTCTCAGCACACACACCACTCACTCACTCAGCAACAGCCTGCCGCACTGCCTGATAGTCAGCAGCAGCAGGTCACAGTGAAATATATGTTCGGTTTTTTAAGAGAAATGCCATGGCGGCTGCGATGCAACTTAGAAGTAGCCCAAAAATCTGCAACTTGTGAACAATACATTTTCACCCAGGACATCGTTTTCAAAGTACCCCAATTTTCAGAAAAACCGTGAACATGGCAACCTTGTTTCCCCGGCACCTCTCCGTTTTGGACTGCTTCGTTCTGGAACCTATTTGGCATCCAGTACATCTCGTGGCATGAAAAATAATTGTCACTTTTTGCTGTACAAAAATTATACTAAAAGCGATCAAAGTTCATTCGAGTTGAAAGAGGGAGATTTGTGGTAAGAAACTTGTGGTACAGTGAAAATAGAAAGCATTTTTAGGACTACCTTCTTTTTTTCTCTCATTCTTCTATAATATAATGGCGGTCTGCAAACAAACGTTAAAGGTGCATGCCGCCACCTACTGTGCTGGAGTGTGTGGTCAATCTCAGTTTACAAAATGTCTAAATCCTACCTAACTCACTCACTACTTCTGAGAAAATATAAAAGAGCCCTACTAACTTCTAATAGACCTTCCCCCATCCCCCAAATCCCTTCCAAACCCCCCATCCCCGTCCAACTTCAATGACCCTACACTTCAATCTTTCCCTCTCTTCAACATACTTACAATATAACAACACAAGCTCCACCGTTTCATCGACCATACACTCCAGACACAAAACATTCACATGCTTGCCAACCAGATGCAATGACGAGTTCAATGTCCTAAGTCATTGCCTTCTCATATTGTAGCCTACAATATTTCTCCACATGCCCAGGCCTAGGCCACGTGTCCAACTCATTCTGCAGAGGGCCGAGTGACTGCTGGTTTTCGCTCCTTCCTTGTACATGACTGACGATTTAAGGTTACTAATTAGTAAGGAACTCCCCTCACCTGGTTGTCTAGGTCTTAATTGAAAGGAAAAACTAAAAGCCAGCAGACACTCGGCCTCCATGGAATTTGTTTGACACCTCTGGCCTAGGCTATGGATTCAAGACAATGTCGTTTTATTTGATCTCAGATTATCTGTTTGACAGTGCCAAAGTAGTTTTGGTTTTTCCCCTAGCACTACACAGCTGATTCAAATAATCAAAGCTTGATGATAAGTGCAAAAACCAAAACGCCCACCCCTTGGACAGATTTCAGAAAACCCTGCACTATGCAAATGTGCATTCCTTAACCACTGAGACGTGGTTAAAGAAGAGTGTTTGGAATACTGATGTTAACCTTTCTGGTTATAACCTTTTTCGGCAAGACAGATGTTCCAAAGGTGGGGGAGTGACAATCGTTACCAAGGATCACCTTCAATGCTCGTTTGTCTCCACCAAGTCTGTCCCCAAACAATTTGATTTGCTGGTTTTAAGTATTAAACTTTCAAATAGCTCTTTGTTGACTGTTTCTGGGTGCTATCGTACTCCATCAGCACCAGCATGTACTCTACCTGCCCTAAGCTCTCTCCTGGCCCCTTACACTAAGTCTGAATTTGTCCTGCTAGGTGACCTAAAGTGGGACATGCTTAAACCACCTGATCAAGTCCTAAAGCAACGGGACTCCCTAAATCTTTCTCAGATTATTACCAATTCCACAAGGTATGACTCCAAACACCAAGAAAAGGCTACTCTTCTTGATGTTATTCTCACAAATAATCCTGATAGGAATCAGTCTGGGGTTTTCTGTAATGACCTTAGTGATCACTGTTTTACAGCCTGTGTTCATAATGGCTACTCAGTGAAACGACCTGTCCTGATTTGTCATAGACGTTGCTAAAAAACTTGAATGAGCAAGCCTTCTCTTATGACCTGGCCTCTGTAAATTGGTATATAATCAGCTTGATCCCCTCTGTTGAAGACGTTGGACCTTCTTTTTTATATTTTCAGTGGTATTGTTAACAAACACACCCCCATACAGAAAATGAGAATTAAAAACAGATTCAGCCCCTGGTTCCACCATGATCTTGCAGAGTTACTCCACCTCAAGAATTGCATTTGGCGAAAGGCTCGGCACACGCATGCTCAGGCTGACTGGCTCTCGTTCAGGCAAATGAGAAATAAGTGCACTCAGGCTATCCGGAAGGCCGAAGTTAGTTACTTTAAGGAGCAGTTCTCTCTCTGTGGGTCTAACACCAAGAAGTTCTGGAATACGGTTAAAGACCTGGAGAAAAACCCTCCTCACAGCTGCCCATGTCGCTTAAATGATGTGGTTGTTACTGACAAGAACCACATAGCTGAGCTCTTTAATCACCACTTCATTAAGTCAGGATTCCTATTTGACTCAGCCATGCCTCCTTGCCCGTCCAACATTTCCTCATCTCCCACCCCTTTTAATGCGACTATCCACGATGCTTTTCCCCCTGCCCCCCTGCTACAAAGTTTCTCCCTGCAGGCAGTCACTGAGTCTGAGGTGCTAGAAGAGTTCCTGAAACTTGACCCCAAAAAACATCTGGGTTAGATAGACCCTTTCTTCATTAAGGTTGCTGCCCCTATCATCACCAAGCCTATCTCCAACCTTTTTAACCTGTCTCTCCTTTCTGGGGAAGTTCCCATTGCTTGGAAGGAAGCCACGATTTGTCCTTTATTTAAATGGGGAGATCAAGCTGATCCTAACTGTTATAGGCCTATTTCTATTTTGCCCTGTTTATTAAAAGTGTTGGAAAGACCTGTCAATAATCAACTGACTGGCTTTCTTGATGTCTATAGTATTCTCTCTGGTATGTAATCTGGTTTCCGCTCAGGTTATGTATGTGTCACTGCAACCTTAAAGGTCCTCAGTGATGTCACCATTGCCCTTGATTCTAAGCAATGTCGTGCTGCTATTTTTATTGACTTGGCCAAAGCCTTTGATACGGTAGACTATTCCATTCTTGTGGCCCAGCTAAGGAATACTGGTGTCTCTGAGGGGTCTTTGGCCTGGTTTGCTAACTACCTCTCTCAAAGAGTGCAGTGTATAAAGTCAGAAAATCTGCTGTCTCAACCACTGCCTGTCACCAAGGGAGTACCCCAAGGCTCAATCCTAGGCTCTTCTCAATTTACATCAACAACATAGCTCAGACAGTAGGAAGCTCTCTCATCCATTTATATGCAGATGATACAGTCTTATACTCAGCTGGCCCCTCTCTGGATTTTGTGTTAAATGCTCTACAACAAAGCTTTCTTAGTGTCCAACAAGCTTTCTCTACCATTAACCTTGTTCTGAACAACTCCAAAACAAAGGTAATGTGGTTTGGTAAGAAGAAGGCCCCTCTCCCCACAGGTGTGATTACTACTTCTGAGGGTTTAGAGCTTGAGGTAGTCACCTCATACAAGCACATATCAAAGCTGCAGGCTAAAGTTAAATCTAGACTTGGTTTCCTCTATCGTAACGCTCCTCTTTCACCCCAGCTGCAAAACTAACCCTGATTCAGATGACCATCCTTCCCATATAGATTACAGAGACAAAATGCATAGATCAGCAGGTAAGGGTGCTCTCGAGCGGCAAGATGGTCTTTACCATTCGGCCATCAGATTTGCCACCAATGCTCCTTATAGGAGGCATCACTGCACTCTATACTCCTCTGTAAATTGGTCATCTCTGTATACCCGTCACAAGACCCAATGGTTGATGCTTATTTATAAAACCCTCTTAGGCCTCACTCCCCCATATCTGAGATATCTACTGCAGCCCTCATCCTCCACATACAATACCCGTTCTTCCAGTCACATTATGTTACAGGTCCCCAAAGTGGTAGGCCATCATTGTAAATAAGAATTTGTTCTTAACTGACTTGCCGAGTTAAATAAATAATAAAAATGTGACGATATTCAAATCAAATCAAACTGTATTTGTCACATGCGCCGAATACAACAAGTGTAGACCTTACCGTGAAATGCTTACTTACAAGCCTTTAACCAACAGTGCAGTTCAAGAAGGGTTAAGAAAATATTTACCAAATTAACTAAAGTAAAAAATACAAAATAATAAAAAGTAACACAATAACGAGGCTATATACAGGTAAAGAGTCAATGTGCGGGAGTACCGGTTAGTCGAGGTAATTTGTACATGTAGGTAGGGGTGAAGTGACTATGCATAGATAATAAACAGCAAGTAGCAGCAGTGTACAAAACGAATGGAGGGGGGGGGGGGTCAATGTAATAGTCTGGTGGCCATTTGATCAACTGTTCAGCAGTCTTATGGCTTGGGGGTAGAAGCTGTTAAGGAGCCTTTTGGTCCTAGACTTGGCGCTCTGGTACCGCTTGCCGTGCGGTTGCAGAGAAAACAGTCTATGACTCGGGTGATTGGAGTCTCTGACAATTTGATGGTATTTTCTCTGACACCGCCTATTATATAGGTCCTGGATTGCAGGAAGCTTGGCCCCATTGATGTACTGGGCCGTACGCACTACCCTCTGTAGCGCCTTACGGTCAGATGCCGAGCAGTTGCCATACCAGGCGGTGATGCAACCGGTCAGGACTATCTCGATGGTGTAGCTATAGAACTTTTTGAGGATCTGGGGACCCATGCTAAATATTTTCAGTCTCCTGAGAGGGAAAAGGTTTTGTCGTGTTCTCTTCACGACTGTCTTGGTGTGTTTGGACGATGATAGTTCGTTGGAGATGTGGACACCAGGGAACTTGATTCTCTCAACCCGCTCCACTACATCCCCGTTGATGTTAATGGAGGCCTGTTCGGCCCGCCTTTTCCTGTAGTCCACGATCAGCTCCTTAGTCTTGCTCACATTGAGGGAGAGGTTGTTGTCCTGGCACCACACTGCCAGTTCTCTGACCTCCTTATAGGCTGTCTCATTGTTGTTGGTGATCAGGCCTACCACTGTTGTGTCGTCAGCAAACTTAATGATGGTGTTGGAGTCGTGTTTGGCCCCACAGTCGTGGGTGAACCGGGAGTACAGGAGGGAACTAAGTACACATCCCTGAGGGGCCCCAGTGTTGTGGATCAGCGTGGCAGACGTGTTGTTGCCTACCCTTACCCTTACCCTTACCTGTGGGCGGCCCGTCAGGAAGACCAGGATCCAGTTGCAGGGGAGGTGTTTAGTCCCAGGGTCCTTAGCTTAGTGATGAGCTTCGTGGGCACTATGGTGTTGAACGCTGAGTTGTAGTCAATGAACAGCATTCTCACATAGGTGGTCCTTTTGTCCAGGTGGGAAAGGGCAGTGTGGAGTGAGATTGAGATTGCGTCATCTGTAGATCTGTTGGGGCGGTATGCAAATTGGAGTGGGTCTAGGGTATCCAGGAGGATGCTGTTGATGTGAGCCATGACCAGCCTTTCAAAGCACTTCATGGCTACCGACGTGAGTGCTACGGCGTGGTAATTATTTAGGCAGGTTACCTTCGCTTCATTGAGCACATGGATTATGGTGGTCCGCTTGAAACATGTAGGTATTACAGACTCAGAGGTTGAAAATGCCAGTGAAGCCCCTTGCCAGTTGGTCCGTGCATGCTTTGAGTGCACGTCCTCGTAATCCATCTGGCCCTGCGGCTTTGTGAATGTTGACCTGTTTAAAGTTCTTGCTCACATTGGCTACCGAGAGCGTTATCGCACAGTCATCCAGAACAGCTGGTGCTCTTGTGCATGCTTCAGTGTTGCTTGCCTCAAAGCGAGCATAAAAATAATTTAGCTCGTTTGGTAGGCTTGCGTCACTGGGCAGCTCGCATCTGGGTTTCCCTTTGTAGTCTGTAATAGTTTTCATGCAATGCTTTATTATAAACATTTTTGTATTTTTTTTTTTCTTATGCTTTCCGGTACCTCGGGTCACCCCCTTCTCGTGCTCACTTTTTGTTTTCCCTCCCGATTTACAAATTAAGAACTGCAACTGTTGCTGTATGCTCCAGGGTTTCATTTCTTCACAAGCATATCTCCATGTTACTGTGGTAAGGGCAACAAGAGAAGGAGTCTCAATACAGTTTCTACTGAACCTCATATAATATACTGTACATAGCCATAACCTTACTTTTATGATCATATCCACATAGTCTCATATCAACTTGAAATGCTGTGATACATGGGGTGTTCTTTATATCAAGGGCATTTGGAATGTGTATGACTGCCTGTCTACAATAAAACAGAAGACATTATTTCAAGAATCTGTTGGCTAAATGAGATGATACTGACCCCTAGAGGGCATATTTGGGCCACTCTGAACAACCAAAATAATGCATAAAAATGATTGACAATATTATTTGTTGTCTTATTGCTGTCTTAATGTCCTCCTGCATCAGTTCTCAGATAGGAAGTAAATGGTATAGCAATATGAGTTGCTTGCCAGGTGTTGTTGTCTTTGAAAGGACATATAGGCCTATATGTAATCAACCAAGATGATTTCGTAATAGAGATGTGGAGTGCCCTCTTCAAAAGAACAGAATGATTTGAAGAGTTTCATTCCAAAACGCTATATACAGTAGGGCAAAAAAGTATTTAGTCAGCCACCAATTGTGCAAGTTCTCCCACTTAAAAAGATGAGAGAGGCCTGTAATTTTCATCATAGGTACACTTCAACTATGACAGACAAAATGAGAAAATAGAATCCAGAAAATCACATTGTAGGATTTTTTATGAATTTATTTGCAAATTATGGTGGAAAATAAGTATTTGGTCAATAACAAAAGTTTATCTCAATACTTTGTTATATACCCTTTGTTGGCAATGACAGAGGTCAAACGTTTTCTGTAAGTCTTCACAGGGTTTTCACACACTGTTGCTGGTATTTTGGCCCATTCCTCCATGCAGATCTCCTCTAGAGCAGTGATGTTTTGGGGCTGTTGCTGGGCAACACGGACTTTCAACTCCCTCCAAAGATTTTCTATGGGGTTGAGATCTGGAGACTGGCTAGACCACTCCAGGACCTTGAAATGCTTCTTACGAAGCCACTCCTTCGTTGCCCGGGCGGTGTGTTTGGGATCATTGTCATGCTGAAAGACCCAGCCACGTTTCATCTTCAATGCCCTTGCTGATGGAAGGAGGTTTTCACTCAAAATCTCATGATACATGGCCCCATTCATTCTTTCCTTTACACGGATCAGTCGTCCTGCAGAAAAACAGCCCCAAAGTATGATGTTTCCACCCCCATGCTTCACATTAGGTATGGTGTTCTTTGGATGCAACTCAGCATTCTTTGTCCTCCAAACATGACGAGTTGAGTTTTTACCAAAAAGTTATATTTTGGTTTCATCTGACCATATGTGTAACGGCAGCCTTCCTCCTCTTCACGAGAAGAGGAGGTGTAGCAGGGATTGGACCAACACACAGCGTAGCCAGTGCTCAACATGTTTAATTAAACGATAAACAGTGAACACTTACAAATACAAAATAACAAAATGTGGCAAACCGATACAGCCCTATCTGGTGCAGAGAAAATACAAAGACAGGAAACAACCACCCACAAACCCCAACACAAAACAAGCCACCTATATATGATTCCCAATCAGAGACAACACAAAACACCTGCTTCTGATTGAGAACCATATTAGGCCAAACATAGAAACAGACAAACTAGACACACAACATAGAATGCCCACCCAGCTCACGTCCTGACCAACACTAAAACAAGCAAAACACACAAGAACTATGGTCAGAATGTGACAATATGACATTCTCCCAATCTTCTTCTGGATCATCCAAATGCTCTCTAGCAAACTTCAGACGGGCCTGGACATGTACTGGCTTAATTAAGCAGGGGGACACGTCTGGCACTGCAGGATTTGAGTCCCTGGCGGTGTAGTGTGTTACTGATGGTAGGCTTTGTAACTTTGGTCCCAGCTCTCTGCAGGTCATTCACTAGGTCCCCCCGTGTGGCTCTGGGATTTTTGCTCACCGTTCTTGTAATCATTTTGACCCCACGGGGTGAGATCTTGCGTGGAGCCCCAGATCGAGGGAGATTATCAGTGGTCTTGTATGTCTTCCATTTCCTAATAATTGCTCCCACAGTTGATTTCTTCAAACCAAGCTGCTTACCTATTGCAGATTCAGTCTTCCCAGCCTGGTGCAGGTCTACAATTTTGTTTCTGGTGTCCTTTGACAGCTCTTTGGTCTTGGCCATAGTGGAGTTTGGAGTGTGACTGTTTGAAGTTGTGGACAGGTGTCTTTTATACTGATAACAAGTTCAAACAGGTGCCATTAATACAGGTAACGAGTGGAGGACAGAGGAGCCTCTTAAAGAAGAAGTTACAGGTCTGTGAGAGCCAGAAATCTTGCTTGTTTGTAGGTGACCAAATACTTATTTTCCACCATAATTTGCTAATAAATTCATAAAAAATCCTACAATGTGATTTTCTGGATTTTTTTTCTCATTTTGTCTGTCATAGTTGAAGTGTACATATGATAAAAATTACAGGCCTCTCTCATCTTTTTAAGTGGGAGAACTTGCACAATTGGTGGCTGACTAAATACTTTTTTGCCCCACTGTATACATTTTCAGAAATGTTGGTCAATTAGCTTTTGTTGTTTAAAGAAATTATGAAAGAGATTAGTGTGTTTTCTCTCTATCTAATTATGGCATGGGATTGTTCAATGACATGTATGTATTTGTTTAAAATCCATCACTTGGTGGTTTCATTTCAGAGAGATAAATAATCATGTTTTTTTGCAAAATGCTATATATCCACCTCACTCTCAGAGAAATAAGTAGACCTGCTAGGTTTAACACAGTCAAATGCAACAAATAACTACTTTTTTTTAATAAACAAATGATAGATCTGTGACATCAATATTTAAAAAATGTTTAAAATAATAATTCAATACAGTAATATGTATTTCCCCTAAGTGGATAAAAAAGACGAGAAGTCTCTATCTGGTTCCGTTTCAGAGATATTCATGGTTCTGTATAGAAGAACCGGTCGCCGGAGGGTTGTGGCCCAAACCGGAATGAGAAACCAGGAGTTTCCTACCACATGAACTCTAGGGTGGAACCAGGTCATTGCTGTAAATGAGAATGTGTTCTCAATCAACTTACCTGGTAAAATAAGGGTTAAATAAATAAAACAATTCAAGCTAAACAATGGATATACAGCGTTTTGCAACAAAACAATTATTTCACACACATCTAAAATCTATGAATAAAACATTTGCAATCTTTTACACACACATGAACGTACCCATAAGAAATCATTTCTGATAAAAAAACGTTCTTTTTTTTTATATATATAGCGTTTTGGAAATAAACTCTTAATTTGTACTGTACCACCCACCCACTATATTACTGTGATATATTTCTTATACCACGATGAAGGTGACTGCAGTTGTAGCAACAGATCACAATGTTTATGCTTGTCTCAATGTCACTCATGATCATGTCACGCTGCCTGGTGAAAGTGTATAAATAGTCTAAATAGTCTTCTCACGGGGGTAGAAGATATGTTCATGTACATTTTAGAGGACAGAATAGGTGTCACTTCAAATAGAGGAAAAGGCTGATACTTCAGTCATGTTCTCTGGGAAAACAAGACATGTTTATTTTTTACATTGCTGAGATGTGTTTACAGAGCTAAAATAGCTTACGCATTCAATAAAATTTGACTGAAGAATCCAAAAAAATCAATGAAGTGCAGTAAATGTCTGTGGGCCATCAGGGCGAACATGCTGCCATCTTGTATTGGAAAAGGACCTGCAAGTGCCGCAAGAAATGTTGACCAAGATGGGGATAGAAACTTGCTTGAGACAAACCAGCTGCTTCTGCGATGTGGTATCCCCCAACATCCTTGTCTCTTCTACCGTTCCTCTCCGTGTAGGTAACTCGCCTCCATGTTCTAGTAGGCCTATAGGGTTCGAAGTGGGTGCCGTTTTTTGGAGGTCGCTAAACTGGTAGTTCAGTCGGCCTACACTAGCCCACTTAATCACTTAATCTATAAATTATCTCAGGCATCCCCGTTTCAACGAGAAAATCATCACAATCTATATTCTGCCACCACACGAGGACGCTAGCCTACCATGACCGTCTCCCAGAGGGCTACAGGCAGTAGTAGTATATGTCAATCATAACCTCCACGCCCAAAACCAAAAGGTGAAGAGAAAATTCTCAGGATCTGACATCCTCTCATCCTCAAATTTTCATTGCAGTGACGTTTAGGCATACACCTCAATCTGGTGAGTAGTGGCCTAAAATGTTAAGAAGGCTGTGTGTGTGTGTGTTGGTCTTTTTTTTGCATGTTTCTTTTTGGGCGCAGACAGGTGGCGCACAGATGCCATGATGTCCTATACTTATCGTTGAAATATGATCCTGTAAAATAAAACGTTTGTCTTTGAAATATTTGAAAACAAATATAATCTTGAACCATATAAATTGAATTCGAACTCCCTTCGGGTCTAATGCGTAAAGTGTGCGGTCATATTAGTAGACGCAAAATGTACATTTACGCACGTATCTCATGTTCGGAATTAACAGAGGCTGTTTGGACTTCCAGAAGGTTTTTCAAATAGCAGGTCTCTATAACAGATAAATAACTGCTATATGTTATATTTGACAAACATTTGTTATCCCATGTTCTATAGCCTATGCTTTAGAAGTTTAGTTTACGATATATTGTTAAATATTTTTTACGTTTGTCAATCGGTGCAAGGCAAACAAGCGGGATAAGTAAATAGTGGAGTCTGACAATCTGTGGAGTTGTCAGACATGCACACAGTACTCATTGGCTGCCTCGGAAATACCAGCTCTGCCTCCCACGTGATACTGGATAAATGCCCGCCCGCTAGCATCCTATAGCAGACAATCACAGACCACTGAGAGAGGGACACACCTTCGTCGTTTTTAGGTAAAATTCATGGGGATGCCATTTTACACTCAAAACTAATTTAATCTACGAGATTTAAGCATTCTTTGCAAATTGACGTGTTCAATTGCATTGCTTCAACCACATATACTTGCCCGACTTTGCCGATAAAATGACTGGAGTTTTTGACAGTCTAAATACAGATATGCATTCGAACCAGATTACCTCGAACAGTTACCACAGCTTGCACAAATCGCAGGAATCCCCGACTCTACCAGTATCGACCGCGACGGACAGCAGCTTTTACAATAGCCAACAGCCTGGACACTGCGCAGGGTCTCCATATGGCCAACTCGGGACTTACCAGTACCACAGCAGTGGTATGAGCAGCGTTCAATACAATAACAAATCATACGATCTTGGTTTCAACTCCTCTTATGGCACCTACGGCTCCTATGGTTCGAGTTCTTCACCGACTCCAACGGATGCAGGTAAATAAAATCGCAATGTTTTCCTATTCGTATTCTATTACATGTAAATTCTACTAAGATCAAAAATGGTATGCATTTTTAATAATTGTTCTTACATGTATTTCTCAGAAAAAGAAGAAAGTGAACCTGAAATCCGAATGGTTAACGGAAAACCAAAGAAGGTCAGAAAACCTCGAACTATTTATTCAAGCTTCCAACTGGCCGCTCTTCAACGGAGATTCCAAAAGACACAGTACTTGGCTTTACCAGAGAGAGCCGAGCTAGCAGCCTCAATGGGCCTTACACAAACCCAGGTTAGTGCAACTCTGCAATGCATCCAGTTTCTGTCAAATCCCCTATCAGTCTGTGAATATTATGCCTAGCTACTTATTTTATATAAGCATGACATTTAACTTTGGACTGCTATTTATATTTATCCAGCATTTGTTGTTTATAGTTTGGCTCTTGTTAGGATACGTTTTGAAATAAGCTGTAGGTTTAGAACAATAGTAACAGAGTTCCTTTTCAGGTGAAAATTTGGTTCCAGAACCGTCGCTCCAAGTTCAAGAAGTTGTGGAAAAGTGGAGAAATCCCCCCTGAGCAACATGTGGCCTCCATCGAGTCTCCCCAGTGTATCTCTCCACCCGCCAATGCCTGGGACTTTCCACAAAATCAAATAATGAACAATGTAAACTCCAGTTTACCTCAGAGCAGCAGCCCTCAAAATACGACTGCGCCTTCTTTCTTGGCAAACTATTCTTGGTACTCATCAACGAACTCTGCAACACATCTTCAGTCTGTCCCGCGTGTCCAGAACCACCACAACTCCGCCTTGAGCGCTGGGACAATATTTTAATACAATTGACTCTTACTCGGAGAATACTGGTGAAACATTTAAAAAAAGTTCATGATACATTTTCACAGACCTCACAAAGCGAACTTTATGCGCAACGTTGGCCAACTTCATGTATAGGTGCCAGGGTAATTCAGAAGGTCACCGTCCTCACACCGGCAAATGGCAGACTACAGATTTGTACAGTTATTTTTGTATTTATTTATTTTGTTTATTTTAATGGATAAAATGTATGAACCACTAATATCTAGAGCAATCACAGAGTAAGTTGCTTTCTTTTAGCGCGGGCGTTACTTTTGCATCAGTGCAGGTAAAAAGTTGATTGCAGGATGTAAACAACTGTCACATCTAGCACAATTTGCAACTGTATCGTGCCTTTTGAAAATGACCTCAGTTTTGTTGTATGATGAGATCAATGTTTTACATGCACCCAGATTTCTATAGGGCCTATTCTTTACTCTTGATTTATTTTGTAAGGTGTCAGAATTCGTCTTTGAGCATATTTCATAACATTCTTTTCATATTAAGTCCTGTCATTTTTTTCTTGTTGATATTAGGGCCAAATACCTTCTAATCCTTCGTAAGCTACTGATTGTCCCATATTCTAATGAACTTGTATAACATTTTGATGGTATATTGTCTTTAATTTATTTTTATGGTTAGCAGTGTTTCTTTTATAATGATATGATAAGGCGTTATTTAAATAAAATATGTTTTCTGTGTACATGGTGTTTTTCTCAATTTTAAGAACTGTGAAGAAATGTGTGTACTAAGTGAGAAGTGGATTTATTTTTGCATTGAAGCTTAGCCCGGTTCTTTACGTGTTTACAGCCTATCAATAAGCATACTTCAATGCTTTCTTATTTAGCCTACTGAGAGAAGAAACCTACTCCACCTCCATTCAATACCACGGCGCCAGAAGAGTTCTCCATCCGTCAAAGACATGTTCCTGACCCTTGTAAATCTTTCAACGTAGCTCACAAAATTTGATGAACGTCGCAGGTATGGGCTCGACAAGCTTTTTCAAAGACGTAGCTTAAGTCATAACCATATTAAAATACCACCATTTGGTTTTGCATTTGTATTCTTTATTAACTGCAAATTGTTTCGTCTTAACTCATGTTTTATAGACGCGTTAAATCTAGCTGGGTATGTTTCTGGGAACCTGATAGAGACAAGATGATTAACAGAGCCGGGGGCGCAGAGAGAGCTGGAGTATTCAAAGGCACGCAACACGCCGTGGCATGCAAAAGGGAAGATGAGGGCGTATGACTGAGCTCAACCCCTCAGACTCTCTGGAGTCAGAGCGCCGCTCTCCAGACGTTTTATGAACTCAGTCCAATCAAAAAACTAGACCCAAGACCGCCTGAAGCTAAACAACATGGAAACATTTCTCACATCGTGTTCACTCACACAACACAAGGCCCTTCTCATCGGTTCTCATGTGCGGCTCGACCTAGATTTTCCCATCGTAGACTAGGCTGGTAAACATTTATTTTTATTTTTATATAAAATCGTATTCTTAGCTAAATGTTATCTACTTTATCTCAGCCAAGTTTTCAAATACATTGCAGATAGTAGGCCTTTGCTTTTATTTAACTGGGCAAGTCAGTTAAGAACAAACTCTTATTTACAATGACAGCCTACCGGGGAGCAGTTGGTTAACTGCCTTGTTCAGGGGCAGTTACCTTGTCGGCTCGGAGATTCGATCCAGCAACCTTCCGATTACTGACACAACGCTCTAACCACTAGGCTACCTGCCGCTCCTATCCTCTGTATTTAAATGTGAGGATAAAATCTGGATTTTCTTAGACGCAAAATAAACATTTTATTACGTTTATTTATATTTAATTCACTCTGTTCTCTAAAGGGATGTAAAAGACATAGCTTTGAAGGCCTATCTATCCCAATGGACGAGCGTTTGCTAGGTTTGATCATCACGTCGCCCCGTTGCTTTTTATGGTTGAGTGATCATAAGCCACATAACGTGGAAGCGTTTTGCATAAGGATGTACCTTGTCAGTGATTGCCACATTACAAGATGGAACATTCTCCCTGGGGCTGTCGTTGCTTTATCTTGATATGAGGAGTCCCTCGGGATAGCAGGCCTACCACATGTTGAGTGGGCCTGTGCAACAAGAAACAAGATAGTACACATTTGATTGAAGACTGTGGTGAATATATAGATATATATATATATATTGGATAAATAAATGCTTACATATGCTTAATAAGTGGTACTTTACGTTTAGTAAGATTTACTCATTTCGCATGTGATGAGCT